>NC_142537.1:17381250-17682500 GCF_056151865.1 Erythranthe guttata
TTATCTCGGGTCGGGTTCGGGTCGTGTTCGGGTTTTGCTATTTTCCTCTTTTTTTTTTTTTTTTTTTTTTTTAGAAAAATACAGTAACTAATTTTATTTAAGATATACATATATATATATATATATATATATATATATATATATATATATATATATATATGTTTGTATGTATATATATGTCTATGTAGTATGTACTGATATACATATACACTGATATAGTGATATACATATATATACATACAAACATATATATATATATATATATATATATATATATATATATATATATTTATATCTTTATATATATATATATATATAAAAAAAAAAAAAAAAAAAAAAAAAAAAAAATTCAACCGGGTACCCGATCGGGTACCCGGGTAGGATTTCTAATACCCGGACCCGACCCGGTTTGGGAGCACCGGGTACCCGAACCCGGGAAAAACCCGGTTACGTAAAAAATTACCCGATCCGGTCGGGTAATACCCGACCGGGTCGGGTTATACCCGAATAACCCGACCCGAATGCCCACCCCTACTTCCTTGATTAGGGAAATAAGTTTATATAGTTAATAAATAATTAAATATTATGGAAATTCCCTTTCCTTTTCGAAGTTTATATAAAAAGACGAAAACACCCTTACGTTTCTCATCGTTCCCAATAAGAGAGAGAGAGAGAAAGAAAAACCCTACGCATATTCCTCTCTCCCCTCACTCCCATCCTCCACTCTGCAACATCAATGGAGCAGAATAACCAAGTAGAAGAGGAGCAGATAGTTACGCCATGGGAAGTAAGCGCCGAAAAGGGCGGCAAAATTGACTACGACAAGCTAATCGACAGATTCGGCTGCCAGCGCCTCGACCAATCACTCGTCGACCGCGTCGCCCGCCTCACCGGCCGGCCGCCGCACGTCTTCCTCCGCCGCGGCGTCTTCTTCGCCCACCGAGATTTCAGTGACCTACTCGATGCGTACGAGAGAGGCGAAAAGTTCTATCTTTACACGGGTCGGGGCCCCTCTTCCGAGGCCTTGCATTTGGGCCATCTCGTCCCGTTCATGTTCACCAAGTAATTGATTTTTTTTTCAGAATTAAGAAAATAGATATTAATTCCTTTTTTTTTTTTTTTTAATTAACTGTAATTAACTCTTGATGATAACTAGCTAAATGCTTCATTGGTTTAATTAATTTATCATAATTTTACATTAATTGGGGTTTTTAGGTATCTGCAAGATGCATTCAAGGTGCCGCTTGTTATTCAATTGACAGACGATGAGAAGTGCATGTGGAAGAATTTGACCGTGGAGGAAAGTCAGAGGCTTGCCCGTGAAAACGCTAAAGATATAATCGCTTGCGGATTCGATGTTTCGAGGACATTTATTTTCTCCGACTTCGATTATATTGGAGGGTGAGTATTTCGTCTCTTTGCTTGTAATCGATAATTATTTATCTTTACAATGTAAGCACTGTGAAGTAATGCGGTAGTGTTTAAATGTTTTTTTTCTTTCAATCTTGATATGCAACCCTATAATCCCCTTGTTCCTCAACTCGGTTATCTCCGTTTATAGAGTCATAGTATTTGAACTGATTAACTTAATATTAGGAGCTTATTGAAGGATAATAATATAAGCCGTTTATATATGTAAATAATTATGTCGTCTCTAATGATAGGGAAAAAGGAAGATTGTCTTTTGGGTTTTGTTTTTGTTTCGTTGACTCAATGAGTTGATTTTTTTTTTGGTGAAATCAAAAGTTGGTTTGAAAATGATAGGTTATACTTGTAATTACTTTCAAAAGAACATTAATTTGTTGTATATATTGTTGACGAGTTAAGAACATTAACCTTGCAAAACGAACAAGGATTTTGGATATATTTTTATGAGTTAAGATAAATTCTTGTGCCGTGTCCACCATTAATTCACTTTTCAGCAAATAGACATTGCCGTAAAATCTTTATTATTTTAATTGACATTTCCATCAACTTTCCACACATTTAATTATCATATGATCATCAAATATGACAGGAATCCTAGTACTCTTCATTTTGTATGGTTAAGAAGTCTCTTGTTTCTTATGACACTTGTGCTAGCAGTAAATTTACTGTGCAAGTTATTGTGCAGGTCCTTCTACAAGAACATGGTCAAGATTGCAAAGTGCGTTACATACAATAAGGTGAAGAATAACTCGATACAATTTTTTATTTTTATTTTTGCGTTAATTTTCTGACTATTCATAGTTATCAAGCCTAGAAATAATGTAATCGTGTGGTATTGCAGGTAGTCGGTATCTTTGGTTTCAGTGGAGAAGATCACATCGGAAAAGTCAGTTTTCCGCCTGTTCAGGTATTAAGTTCTACCTCTTATTTGATTAGCTACATTATCTTTGCATCATTGTTGTCATCATTACTAATGTTGTTTTCATAATGGTCGTAATATTTACATGTTTTCTTGTTCTTGTTTTCTTTTGCCGGATATCGAATTTAAGTGATTTTTCTACTCGGGATTTACATTATTTGTTCTCTTTATTCTTTGTTGCTAACAGTTCAGTAATTTGCATGTTGTTAGGCAGCTCCATCCTTTCCGAGTTCCTTTCCACACCTGTTCTCGGAGAAAGATAACCTCCGTTGCTTGATTCCTTGCGCAATTGACCAGGTTTGACCTCATTTCTCCTTAGATACATTTAGTAGTTCAGATAAGTTTTAGAAGTTCCATCAAGCAGACAAAATAAAACAATAGGAAGCTAAGTTCATTTGTTTATGGAGTTTGATCAATAAACATAGCACTTTCTGCATAAAGTTGCTACTTGCCAGGCTTTGGGCCTTAAATATTTTATACGCTACAGTAGTCGTAAGAATTTGTACAATCGAAATCGTCGAAAACTTGTACCGCGTCTCAAACAATTCACATTCTCCTGTAATGGATATTGTAACTCTGATCGATCTTTTTTTCTTTCTTGAGTTTAACTATGAATCTCTGATGAGTTTTTCTCAGGACCCCTACTTCCGAATGACACGAGATGTTGCTCCCCGAATAGGTTATCACAAGCCGGCTTTGATTGAATCGTCATTCTTTCCTGCACTTCAGGTTACTGCTCTTTTTTCGTTTTTCATATGCTCGTGGGTATTATCTAATAATTTGAGAAAAAAATGCCTGTTCTTTTTTCTCAATTTTTTTTTTGACGAGAAGTTTCAATGTAAGGTCAATTTTCTGTTCATGTTAAAAATGTAAATCATGAAGGTGAAACGTGAAAGGATGGACTGTATGTTAATTTTTGGGAAACAAGTGTTACTCGTAACTCACTTGCATCGACTTTATCCATCCATCAGAAGCCATACGTTATTTCAAATTTCATGCCGTAGTTTACTACTTGACCATTCATTTTGTTTTAACTTCTATTTCTATAAACAAAATATAAAAAAAAATTATTCTTACATGAAATCATGTATTGCAGGGAGACACGGGTAAAATGTCTGCCAGCGATCCAAATTCTGCTATATACGTGACTGATTCTGCTAAGGACATAAAGAACAAGGTTTCACTTCAAAACCTTTTTGTGCCGTCTCTTTATCTTCTGTTTGTTCAGTTGTTTACGATTATAAATATTTGTTTGGTTGCAGGTAAACAGATACGCATTCTCTGGTGGGCAAGATTCAGTAGAAAATCACCGCAAGTATGGAGCAAATCTCGAGGTATCATTTCAAACTTACGTCTTTCCACGTTCACTAATTTGATTTCACATTGAACTTTTGGTATCAATATTTACTGTAAATATTATAACTAATTCTGGACGAAGGCCTTCATTAGACAAACCTTAGATGATATATAGTATTAAACTATGAATTTATGTTTCATGAATTTGCATTTGATTTTATAGATGCCTCTTCTCTCTCCTATGTCATATTCAGGTAGATATTCCGATTAAATATCTCGGATTTTTCTTGGAGGATGATGCCGAACTTGAACATATAAGAACAGTAAGTAGTATTACTTACGATTATTTATATTTTTGATCCTCCACGAAATCACTCTAATGCTAATGTTACAACAATTGAACAGGAATACGGTGCAGGTCGTCTGTTGACGGGTGAAGTGAAGAAACGGCTTGTTGATCTGTTAACTGATCTGGTTGAAACACATAAGCGGGCCCGAGCTGCTGTTACCGATGAGGTGAATTCTTTATTTCTTCGCCTTATTATTATTATTATTTTTTTCTTCGTGTTTGTTGAAACTTTATGAGATTATACTCGTTGTATATGGAACTTAGTTGATCGTTCGTTTGTATTTTGTGCAGATGGTGGATGCGTTCATGGCAGTACGGCCACTTCCCAATATGTTTAGCTGAAACCCGAATAGATTGAAGATTAAGAATTTCATTGAATTTAAATCCCCCCTTGAATTTTTTGTTCTCTTTATATATACATGATATAATTATTATTATTATTATTAAGATACTCAGATTCATCAAAGAGTTCAAATTTTTATTTTTAATTTTTTAGAACATAAATTAGATCTGCTACCCGCAGTCTGTTGTGCTATTGATAGTTGAATTAATAAATAACACTTCAATTCATTAAGAAATATTGAAGGACTTATTATCATTGGCTGCTTCTGCTGCTGATAAAATTGAAGGTATTTTTGACGGTTTGGAACTTTGGAGTTATATGTGCGAAAAAAACAAATTATATTAAAAATTAAAATATATATTTATAATCAATCCTACTACTACAACAAAATAAAAAAATGGTAAATTATGGAAACCTCCGACTTAGGCTAAATTATAAAAAACATCCCCACCTATCTGTAATTATCAAAATCCTAATAATGTTTGTTTTCATCATCGACTCCCTTATGATATGATTTTTTATGCAATTTTTTTAATTCCAGGGAATATTCTCAGATTAATACCGATTTACAAACGTGATATTTCTTTATCCTACTTTTTAAAATGAAGAACTTACCCTTATCTTTACGCGAAATCTTTATTCTTCTTAAATAACATATTCACAATCTTCTAGTGTTATCACACCTCTAAGGGTAACTTTTGTCTTTAAAAGTTAGCATAAAAAAAAGTCACGTTTGCAGGGGTAGAACTGACATATTTTGGACAATATTCTCTGAAATAAAAAAGATTCCATGAGGGTTGCTGTAGCGTGTAAAACGGAAACAAAAGCCAAGGGTATTTCGTAATTACAAATAGATGAGAGCGTTCTTTGTAATTTAGCCTAAATTTAGGGGGTTTTCGTAATTTACCCTAAAATAATAGCCCTTTATGGAAATGTATTGTCCCCCTTCCTTTTTCTTTTTCCTTTTCTCTACTAAACTATATATGTCCGATTATGTCGGGGTTCTCTAATTAGAATCAGTCATTTGTGCTATATATGTTTTCTCAAATTCGAATGGGATTATTGTCAAAATCGAGCTTGAAGTTGACCAACTCCGATGAAGTACTTGGATCACCTACGTTACACATGCGCGGGCGAGTTAGGTGGGTTCAGAATTATCGGACCTAACTCAAATGAAACAGTTTGAAGAATTCTAATGCAAATTATCCAAAATTGTTTTAACCCTAGGTACTGTGTGTATTTTGTGCTGAATGAGTAAAATACTACTTCAGTCACTGTTCCTTGTTCAGATAGATCAATTACGAAAGGAAGGGCAAAGTTCACTTTGCACCCCTAAATTATAGGGTGTGTCGCATTAACACCTATAAATTACAAAACGTACTAAATGCACCCTTACTATTAATTTGCAATCGTGTGTATTTGCCGACATGGCAAATTGGTCGTTGTACTTCTTGTGGCCAATTTTACCCCTTAATTGTATGTATTTGAGTTATGGCTTGTGTTTGCCTATTTCTATTTATTTTTTGGTGTGATTGTCTAATAAACTAATAATTTTATTTTCCTAACCTCAAAACTTTTTTTTTTTCTATTTTAAATTCATTTTTTTTTTTCTGGAAATAAACAACTCGTGGTTTTTTTTTCTTACCGAGCATTTTTTTCTGCTCAATTTAAATTCCAAAAATTTTTTTTTAAAATTGTATCTATGTATAATTTAGTTAATCTATTACTAATTACATATTCAATTGTGTGTTCATTTATTCAATTAAATAAATAAATATATAATCGACTGTAGGCTATTTACTCAAAGCATTAACCTCAATTTGCTTATCAACACTAATGTAATTTCAAAAGATGATTAAAGCCCTCATTCAATGTCCCGCATTCAATGTCCCGCGGGGATGGTCTAGCAGTTGGAGCAAGTGAACCTTTGTCAACTGACTCAGGTTCAAATTCGCTTGCCAACGGTCGCTAGGTGGAGCTTATCACACATGGTTAGCATAGTGTGGTTTACCTATCTCGTATAGTTTGCAAGCTATTATACGAGAGCATAGGTTTACCCAATGCACCTATATGGTTGGCTGCGGTTCATTCATTTAAAAAAAAAAAAACCCTCATTCAATTAAATAAAAAAAAAGTACTAAAACAAATAAAAAACCCTATTTTAAAGTTGGGGACATATTTTTGGGAAGTGGTGGAGAGAATTAGACATAAATTTACAAACACTTTTCAGGCCAAAATTGTCAATGTCCACAATAAGCTTCTTATAAATAGATTATAAGTTTTTTTTGCTCATAATCTATTTTTAAGTGTTTCCGATATGAACTTTTGTTTTTACTTCTCTGAAAATAAACAACTTTAAGCTATAATTTTTTAAACACCCATAACCATGCATCTTCTATTTAATTTAATTTTCAGTAAATTTGCAAACACCTCCAACTTTTAAATATAAACACTTAGTACTAACTTAACTCACAATCACCGACTTCTGCTTTCAAATAAGCTTTTGCAAACACCACCTGTTGACCAAAGATAATATGGACCTTTTTGATACATTTAGTAATTTAGGGTATGTGCATGCAACAAACATGCTCCATAATTCAGGTGTTAAAGTGAACTTTATATATATATATATATATATATATATATATATATATATATATATATATATATATATATATATATATATATATATATATAAACTTGAAAAAGAATTGCATTGACTTTTAAGTCGGATGTGTGGCTTTTGGGTCATCATCAAAGGCCAATATTTCTACAGGCGGATCCGCGCGACAACATCTTAGAAAAAAAAAAAAAAAAAAAAAACTAAAGTAATTTTATTATAATCTTATGTAAATAATTGTTTTGCACCTCCTAATTTTTTAAGGGTAAATTATTTACTCTTGTACTTTGTTTCGGTATCACATATCTCATTCTGTTCTCGATTGCATCGATTTGCTCTTATGCACTTGAAAAATTGTCGCAATGTGGCCCTTGTTGTTATTTGTCAGACATTTGATGTTAATATCGTTTGATCTAAGCTCTGAAATTACAAAAACACCACCCCTCCTAGTTTAAATAATATTTTTATAAAAAACAAAAAAAATAATAATAAAAAATTCAAGACAACGACAAAACATAGTCCACGACGCCAGCCATAATTATTAAAAAAAAAATTGATGATTATTTAAACTTGGAGGGGTGGCTTTTTTGTAAGTTTCAGACTTAGATCAAACGGTATTGAGGTCGAAGGTCTGAAAACTAACGACGATGGCCACATTGAAACAATTTTTCAAATAAAGGAGGGCAAATCGATGCAATCGAGAATAGAAGGGGTAAAGTGATATCAAGCCAAACTACAAGGGAAAAGTGGAATTTACTATTTTTCTTTTTTTTTTTTTATTTCTTGACACTCTAATTATGTAAATTTATATAAAGTTTGACTAACATTTATACTATTTTAATTAAATCTATTAATAAAAAAATTTCCCCTTTTTACTAATTTTCTGTAAATCGTTATAATTACCCATGGCTCCAACGTGCCAAACCCTATATATACACACTTTAATAGTGGGCAAACAAAACAAACACACACAAAAAAACACACACAGATTGAACTACCCCATCGATATATAATCTCTTAGAAGATCATATATCGATGTCTTACTACTACCTCGATTTAAGGTACGCTGTCATCCTCGTAATCAACATGCTGAAACCAGCCGACGACACGTCGGAGTGGGACCCATTCGGCATCGTTGTCAACCCCACTCCGACGAAGTTCTGCCTTGTTTTGGGACTCTCCCTCCTCTTCCCATTTGTTTCCATCCGAATCTCGCTGAACTATTCTCCGTCGTACGATATCCTCGTACGAGCCACCAATTTCTCGGCCATGATTGTAATATCTCTACTCGCATCGCTCCTCCTCCCTCGCCTCTACTTCTGGTACTCGTACCCGGCCATCATTTTGCTGACGTCGTGTGTTTCCGCGCTGTTCCGGAACGTTCTGTTGTCGGTGCAGCATCCCATTCTTTCCGCAGCTAATATTCCGGGTTTCGACATCCACATCACCGTTAGCGCAAGCAGCGCTACCGATGAAGAAGCGGAGATCATCGAAGACGAACAAGACCACCACCAACTTGCGGTAGTTATAATACCCGATTTGGAAGAGAATTTTAACGGAGCGCAATTAGTTTAAGAGAGACGAAATTCGACTGTTCTCCTATATATTTCTACACTATTCTTTCATAATGTTTCTTTTGTCAATATTACAAGCTTACACCACCTTTCTCTCTTTCTTTTTTTTTTTCTTTTTTTTTCTTATAAGTGTGATGATTTTGATGCATGCATGCATGTGTAATTGTAATAAAGGAGGATGTATGTGTTTCCCTGTGTCAATTAACTGAAGTACTTCTTACTATCTGCTGCAATCAGTGGCAGCATCCAGGAATATGATACCTGGTGGGCTTAAAGGGGTACGGGGCAGTGCTCCCGAAAAAAAATTATGATTTTTTTGTGACAAAATCAGAAAATAGGAAAAAAAAAAAAAAAGGGGGCTTTTTTGCATTAATTTGAATTTGGGTGACTAATTAATAATAATTGGGGGTTTTTTGCATTAATTTGGATTTTGACTGGACTAATTAATAAATATTAGATGGGTTTAATATATATATATGTATAATATAGGGAAAATTTTGTAATTTAAGGATGGGCTTGAGTCCACCCTCCCAAAGGAGTAGACTCGCCCCTGCCTGCACTTACAGAAATGGAATACCGCCAAACCTGGGTTTATGTAATTAATTAGGTGGTGTTTGCAAAAGCTTTTTGAAAGTAATTATGAGCTTTTTTTCTTCTCATAATCTGTTTTTTGGATGTTTGCAAAATTAATTTTTTTTTTTTGCTTCTCTTAAAATAATCTGTTTTAAGCTATTTTTTTAAAAGCATCCATAGAGCCTGCTTTTTCTATTTAAGTTTATTTTAAAAAATATTTGCAAACGCCCTCTACTTTTAGAAACAAGCACTCAAAACTATTTTAACTCACTTCTACTTTTAAATAAGCTTTTGCAAACACCACCTTAGTACACATTTGTTTTGGACTTCGTCCAAGAAGCTAAGCAAGAATTGTTTGTTTGTAGTAAAGTACAGTGTACAAGGATGTTTTTCTTTGGGGGGTAGATATGAGTATACAGATATTGTTTGGTGGGATTGGAGTGTGTGTGGTTGGTGAGGGAAGGGATAAATTAAATGGGGTTATCATATTATAATTATATGTGATTAATTTCTTGTTGAGATTGCTTCAATTGATTAATATATAAATATAATTAAATGGGATAATATCTAACCTCCATATAAATAAAAATAAAATAATGGAAGTTTATGAATAAAGTAAAAGCATCGAACATCAATGTTCATGAAACCACAAGGGTGAGAAGACCTCCCAAACAATATTTAAAGGGCAAATTGCACATCAATTCTTAAAAAAATCATCTTTTTGTCTTTTATTTAAAATTTCCTAACAATATAATTTAAATTAATTTCATTCATAAATTTTTACCCTAATATTTTTCCAGCACATACTGGCGTTGACTTATTCTTTTTTTCCTTTTTCGAATTATTCTATTTTCACGGCGTTGACCGATCAACACATTAAGATTATTACTAATATAGAAGTACTCTAATCTTTTTGTCTTAGACAATAATATTGCAGATGAAGAAAATGATATTAGTATTAACAGAATAATATCATTTTACTAACAACAATAATATTGTCTGAGACAGTCAATACTGGAGACTGTAACTGCTGCGACAGGACAAAAAAGTTTAAAAAAAAAAGAAACTAGAAAAAAGAAGTCCAATTCTAATTTAGTTGTCATTTAAAATTTGGTTAACACGCACGCGCGATTAAGGATTTCATCAAACATTCTTTAATTATTTCGACAAAAAAGAAAAAAAAAAACCTCAATCTCCTCTTAAACAACAAATAATACAAGAAAAAACAATTTTCTGCTTAAAAGACAAATAAAATGAACGTGAAATTAATTGCTATAGTCTTTCTTAAAACTACATATAATTCTCATACTCTCACTAAATCATTCAATTAGTCGAATTTTTCAAACCGCATTCAATTGGAACCGTCCAAGAAACCCGACTCAGGTTATTTCCCAAATATCTCTTCCAATCATCGATTAACATTTTAAGATCATGGATCTTCTTTCCCAACCCGACGCAACAATTCGCATGCATAGTCACAACAAGATCCAGATCTTTGGCGGGTTCACAAAACCCGCCAAAATAAGCGGTGTCCAAGAACCGGATATCCAACCCGATATCCGAGATAAACGGGCTGAACTTTATTATGTTCAACACGTATTGCTCGTTTTTCCCGGGAAAATAATATATTCCATTGTACCAAAATTTGTAGAACTGGATAGTCCGATTGTTCGACTTCACATAGGTAAACCCTGCATTCGGAAAATTGCCCAAATCAATTGAGTTGTGGTTATAATTATCGCATGCAATTTGGAAGTCTCCATCCGGGTAGAATCTTGTAAACGGATCCCTTAGCCACATTATATCAGCATCCTGAAAAAAATTAAAAGTAAATGAATCTTGTAATTTTTTTACGAAAAAATCCCTCATTCAATATATAAATTTAACACCCTGAGGGCAGGGGCGGACCCATGTGTAGGCTTGGGGGGGCTTCCGGCCCTGCAGAAGTTCTTTTTTTTACCAATTTTTTGCTAATTTTTTTTTTAATTTTATTTTGGTATTTATCTATTCATTAATAGACTTTGGCCCCCTCAAGATTTAAATTTTGTACATTTTAGCCCAAAAAAATAATCTTTTTTTCTTCTCTTAATTCACACACATATTTTGGCCCCCCACCAAAAAGCCCCTAGGTCGGCCCCTGCATAATGGTAGACGTGTAAGAAACTACATAATTGAGATGTGGTCGTAATTATCCAAACAAGATGAGTGTTTTCGTAATTCTACCTTCTCGGGGTGGCTGCAATTTGCATATATTGATTTAGAGAAAAAGAAAAGAGTGCGTACCGAAAAGACAAAAGTGTAACCCAACTCAAGAACGGAGCGCAGGAAATCGGTTCTCCTCCACACCATCTTCAAATAATTGCTGGTCATGTAATACACCTGGCCGGAATAGTCAACCCCGTCGCCGGCGAGGTCAAAGCAGTGGAGATTTGCGTCCATGCAACGGGAGTACGCTTTCCGATCCAAAGCGACAACCACCAAATGTTTCAAAAGATACTGTGTCCCATTCCCGATTCTGAAACTCTCCAAGAATAAATCGAATATTGAATTTGGTTCGGTCCATGCTGCGTTTAACGTTGTTATTATTACTGTTTTATTGTCTTCCATGGCTGCCCTTTTCAACGTGTTCTCCAAGTTTCCCTTTTTTTCGAATAAAATAAAATAAAATAAATAATGTTTGAGTTAGAGAAACTTGAAACGTAAAAAAAAAACATTTGATTAATTTGGGGTTCATATTCAGATCTTTACCGTTCATCTACACATACCAGCATGCATTATTGTGGTTTTGTTTGAATAAATAGTAAGGTATATATATCTACTAGGTTATATTCGGGGGGCGGGGTAAACGAGTCGAGTTTGAGCCGAATGCGAGTCGAACAAGTCAATTTCTACGAGCTTCAGCCGAGCTTGTTCAAGCCTAATTTTTTTAGGCTCAAGCTCAAGTTCATTACCCTAGCTAGCAAGTATTATTATTATTAATATTTTATTATAATTTATAATTTAAGAAAAATACTATAATTAATTTGAAGTGTTATAATTTATATCAAACCTATTTTTTCAACATTACACAAGTTTAATTGTTGAATTTTGAATTTTTCAATAATGCTAATGTTTTCATATATTAAAAAAATATAAATAAAAGTTCACGAGTCGGCTCATGAACTTTCGAACCGAAAAAATATGAGCTCAAGTTTCGGCACATTAGAAAGCCCAAGCTCATGGGTTCAAGCTCAAACTCGAGCTCATCCTTTTCGAGTTGGCTCACAAGACCATGAGTCAGCTCAGCTCATTTGAACCACTAATACGTTGACCCCAATTTCTGATTTTGTATACGAAAGAAAAGAAAAAAAGTCCAATTATACGGAAAAAAAAAATGTTGATATAAAGAATAACTTACATAGGGTGATAAATCTTCAGATTTGAACTCATCTCCTTGAACAACATCGAAAGACGGAGGAGATATAATTTTTTGATTCGGTTTAGAGAATCGGTCCATGAAAAGAGTAGAATTATCCGATTTATTTACGAAAACAAAAGTTAGACCGATCAGCACGAACACTACAACAATTTTCACAACTGCGCCGCCAAAACGGTGGTGGTGGGATTGGTGGTCGCCGCCACACTCGTGGAAGTTTCCGGTGCCTTTGTGGTTTCTGCTTCCTCCTCCACCTCCAAAATCCATATTTTTTTTTTCAATTAATCAATGTGTGATTATTGTCTGAACAAATGTGGTTAATTAGCTACAAACCATTACACGTATCAATTAAGTTGTGTGAAATTTAATATTTTCAATTTAAAATGGTAATTCTTTTATTTAATTTCTATAAAAAATCCATGAGAGTTTTCTTATTCCACTAAAGCTGGCAATTAGTTGATGGTTTCCACGATCCAAAACCAGGGTGGCTAAATTTAATTTTAATTATAATATCGTATGAGACTTTTCCTTGCAATCATGGGTCACTAATAGAGAAATGATTTTTTAGTTTTATTGATATATTAGAAATCGGTTGCAAAAATGTATTTTTTACTACGCGCCAATCTGAGAGTTGTAGTAAATACTAAGACTTGACGTAGCAAAAAAATATTTGTTATACTGTACAAAGTTTGTGTTATGCCCGTATTTGGTATGGGGCAAATTCGTAGCAAAAACATTTTTTACTACAAATTTGGTACGTTTTCCTACGGTTAATGGTCTGGGTAAAAAGCTATTTTTCTACTAGTCCATGAGATATATAATTTAATAAACATATATAATCTTCAACCTACAGTTAAAACTCTATGAATTAATACAGTCGAAACTAACAAAATTTTATTAATTTAGTGAAATATTTAATGATCAAACTAATAATTTAGTATTTTCTTTCCCAATTGGGACCGAAATTAAAAAAATAATTATTTAAACGAAATTATTAATTTATCGAGGTTATATTGTAGTTTGCTTCTTAATCTCCATTCATTTTTATTTGCCAAGAAACTAATAAAAAAAATCATTAAATAGTCTTTATTTTGACAAGAAATAAAACCCCAATTTCGAAAAAAAGACGAATATCTTATTATCGTTCTATAACTACACATCTCGCACTCTCTAAATTACTCGGTTTTATTCAAACCGCACTCACGTGGAACGGTCCAAGAAACCCGACCCGAATTATGATTCCCCATATACCTCTTCCAATCATCAATCACCATTGCAATATCATGGATCTTCTTCTCAAACCCGATGCAACAATTCGCATGCATCGTCACAACTAAATCCAGATCTTTGCTAGGTTGACAAAACCCGCCAAAATAAGCAGTGTCCAAGAACCGGATCCCCAACCCGATATCCGAGATAAACGGGTCGAACTTGATGAGGTTGAACACGTCTTGATCGTGTTTTCCCGGGAAATAGTCTTTCCCGTTGTACCAGAATTTGTAGAACTGGATAGTCCGATTGTTCGACTTGACGTAAGTGAACCCTCCATTCGGTAAATTGCCCAAATCTGTTGAGTTGTGGTTATATCTATCGCATGCGATTTGGAAGTCGCCATCCGGGTAGAATCTTGGAAACGGGTCCCTTAGCCACATTACGTCAGCATCCTGAAAAATTAAAAGATTCGAATCTATAATTTAGAGGGTAAATTACGAAACCCCCTCCCCTCGAACTTAGGCTAAATAACGAAAAATGCTCTTACTTATCCGCAATAACCAAAACTCGGCTATGATTATCACTTTAATAGAAAATGTGTACATTCTACTATACCTTCTTTTAAATAGGTGAGAAATAAAAGAAAATACCCGAAACTGTGTAAAGTCTTATTCCCTGTAATAAAAAGAAAATCGTGAAAAGTCTATTGTAATGGGGTTGGTGTAAGTCGGAAATAAACCTCAGGGCACTTTTAGTAATTATAATAGGTGGGAGAGTTTTTCGTTATTTAGCGTAAGTTCATGGGGGGTTTCGTTATTTACCCTAATTTAAATGTCCTTTATATAAATAATTCCAACATTGTATTAATCAAATATTAATTCTAATAAATAGAGAGAGTAGTTAGTGAAAGACTAAATTACCCTCTAAAACACCATATTTAGAGGTTATTTCTATGCTATATTTGGTGAAGACTTCAAACGGGATTTTGACAAATTTTTAGGCTGAATTTGACAAAACCGAAAACACGAAGTTGTAGTTCTTTGAGTTAGTTTCCATCATCCGCAGTTTCGATGTTTTGAGTTATTTAAAATTCAAAATGTAACTAATCCATTATCCATGTATAAGAATATCACATGACATCCAAATCTAGCTGATTCAAATTGGATTAGAAAGTTAACTCAAAGAACTGCAGTTTTCTTATTTTGAATCTTGCCAAACTCTAACTAGAAAAAAGTCAAAAGCACGTCCGAAGTTAAAATAGTACTAGTAAAATTGTAGCAACATTTAACGTTTCATGGAGTACTTACCGAAAAGACGAAGTTGTATCCCATTTCAAGAACAGTGCGTAGAAAATCAATTCTCTTCCACATGATCTTCAAATATTTGCCGCCCATGAAATACGCCAGGCCGGAGAAGTCTTCGCCGCCGTTGTCTCCGGCGAGGGCAAAGCAGTGGAGATGTGCTTCTAAGCAACGAGAGTATGCTTTCTGATCCAAAGCGACAACCACCAAATGTTTCAAAAGATTTTGTGTTCGATCCCCGATTTTGAAACTCTCCAAAAATAAATCGAATATTGAGTTTGGTTCGGTCCATGCTGCATTTAGTGTTGTTATTATTACTGTTTTCTGGTCCTCCATTGCTGCTCTTTTCAATGTGTTCTCCAAGTTATTCTCTTCTTTTCCCTTTTTCCCCGAAAAGACAATATTATAATAAATAAATAAATACAATGGAATCAAATTCAATAATTTATATAATAACTACTTCATCTATTCTATAATTAACAACATCTTTCTAAAATATTTTTATTTCATATTATCTGCTATTTTAAATTTAATACTGCATTGAATGTGTCAAGATACATTTATTGAAATTCTTAATACTTCTGCAAAACTGAAAAACGGCAATTATTTAAAAACGGAGGGAGTACAAGGGGAAAAAAAACAATTCAAGATCGCTTGATTAATTTGCCCCTCCGAAAAAATCTCGATTAATTCCCCAAAATAAATTTGTGCTTGTTCGCCTTCGACATTTTATCTTTTTCTTTATACGTGATTTGATAGTTACAATAAAAAAAAAGAGAATATATTTTACTAAAATAAAAATTAATACTATATTAATTTTCATTTAAGTCCCCTAAAGTATTCCAAAAAATAAATAAAATTGGATGAAACATTAATGTAATGTCCCAAAATTTTCAATTTAAACATTTATATAAAAATTCAAATATTCTTGTTAAATAAACAAATAATTTATGTACAGATTCTCATTTATTTTTATAATTTTATTAGTCCCCTTAAAAAACACAAATAAAGGTGGGAATAACTTACATAGGATGATAAATCTTCAGATTTGAACTCATCTGCTTCAACAACATCAAAAGAGGGAGGAGAAGACCGGTCCATAAACCGAGTCGAATTATCCGATTTATTCACAAATACAAAAGTTAGACCGATTACCACGAACACTAACACAATTTTCACAACTGCACTGCCGAAACCGTGGTGGTGGTGATGGACCATTGCTGCCGCTGTACTGTGGTGGTTCTTGCGGTGGTCGCCGCCACAGTACTTGAAGAAGCTTCCGTCGCATTTAGGGTTGCTGCCGATATCCATTTTATTTATTTATTTATTTATTTTGGTGTCTCTGTGATTATTAGATTATATCATCTGATCAAATGTATCAATAAATCTTTTGAATTTAAAATGCTAAATCTTTTATCTCTAAATTAAGCAGCCTTGCCTAATTTTTCCTCAACAGTTTTATTCTTCTTGTTGGGCTGGAAATTGCTAATTACTATCCTAACATAACACGTGATGATTTATTTCATACTAACAATTAGGTCATATTACCATGCATGTGATGATTTATTTCATCCAATAATAGTTAGGGCTCGTAAAATAATACACTCGGTGAAATATATTGCATAATTTTTTTTCGCAAACAATAATTACATTTACGAAATTTATTCAGGTGTGTAAAAGTAGGGTAAATTAACGCCAAGCCACCTCCCTGAGGTAAAATTTATTTACGAAAAACTTCTCATTTTTTAGAAATTACATCCAGGGCCACTGCATTATGTATTTCTTACATCCACTCCTCACAAAAGGGTATTAATGTCATAAATCTACAAACAGGGGTGTTGATGTAATTATAAAAAATGAGGATGGTTTTTGTTAATAGACCTTATCTTAGAGGACAAATTAACATCCTTAAGTTTACTTCTGGAGCCTGGAGGGATCTTTTTGTACGATAATACATAATTGAGGGGAGTGACTTCGTAATTTGACCATAATTCAGAGGGTGGCCGTAATTTGCCCTAAAATAAAAGAAACTTGTGATCGGCCCCTGAACTCATGAATAATTAAAAATGAATTTGAGCTCGAGCTTTTATCGGGCTGACTTCAATCAACCCTTAGTCAACACTCATTCATTACGATAATTCACTTTTTTGCAGTTCTTGAAATTTCGATTATCAAATTTTGTCTTGATTAATTATTAATTTATCAACTTTTTTATATTTAGCTAAATAATTAAATTTTGGTTATTTTTAAATTCATTAATTTAATAAAGGTTTAAGTGTGTATATAAATTTCATTAATTAAAATAGTTAGGGTAAATAGCATTTACCCTCCTGTGGTTTGAACATTTTACACATTACCCTCTTTTATTTTAAATATTGCACTTGAACCCCTTATATTTTAATATAAGTACATAATCTCCTTGTGCTTTCAAAAAAAAATTCTTCCGTAATGAATATGATTATTTATCAAATGGAATGCTATAAGGGGTTATGTCCTTATGTTAAAAGTACAAGGGGATCGTGCGTACAAAAGTTCAAATTACAGAGAAGTCATATGCTTATATTAAAAGTATAAGGGAGTCATGTGCACAAAGCTCAAACTACAGGGGTTAAATTGTTATTTAACACAATAGTTAATATTGACCGACTTTTTCGGTTCAATGATGCATAATTGAATTCGCGAGTTTCTCCTCTCCATCACACTCACCCCGCCTCACTTAAAACCCTCAATTCTCAGTCCCGCAGCGACGGCGCGCCGCCTGCCACCGTCGTGAACCATTACACTCGTTCGTCACTAGGTTTTTGATCGGCAAAGGAAGAAAAGGCCTAAACTTCAAAACCCTAGCTTCAAAATTAGGTAATTACTAATTACAATGCTTCAATTGTTTATGATGTTTTTTTTCTCATGGTTTTTTAGTTCATGATGTTGCCGAGCTTCAAAATTTTATGATTTCCTCAAAATTGGCTCGGTTCTTGCTGGTGTGTAGGATTGAAGCCGTTAATTTTATGCCTCCGTTATAAGAAATCGTTTTCCCCCTTCAAAACCCTAGCTTTGAAAATTGGATGATTTAATAGTTATGATGTTGCGCACCTTCAAAATGTTATGATTTCCTAGAAAATTGGCTCGATTCTTGCTGATGTGTTGTATTGAAGCCATTAATTTTTATTTCTCCTTTTCTTTTCGTATAAAAAATTTCCCGAAAATCATAACGATTATTAGGAAATAATTTGAGAAAAAGCACTGTTTTTATTAGGTCTGATATTTGGTTTGGCAAAATGGTGTGCCAAACTTTCTGTACAGTTCGATTCTGTTTCAACTGATGCCGTTGGAAAATATCTGCAAATTCTAAAAACATGTTTTTAGTTAATGTTACTGTTGAATTTATTGATATATAGTTCTACTGCTTCTCCACGATGCTGTTGAAATTTGATATGTTAATTTAGTTTTATTGTGCAAGGCAATCAGACAGAGAAAAAAACCGTAATGAAAGATGTAACGATTCAGTGTGTAGCAATATAACTTGGGGGAGAAATGTTTAATAGAAGTCCAAAATAATGGTGAAGTTAACTTTACATTTTAATATTGTTCTTTTTGTATAAGACAAAATATTTAGTTCGTTTTTAGGAATACCTCTGAATTCTGATACGGCATTCATGATTCTCCTTTTCTCTTTCACTCGTTGGTTTATGCTTTGGTTTATGTTGTGTACGGTGCAGAGTAATTGTTCTTAGTTGCTTAAGTATCTATTTTCTTAACTTTGGCCCACTTTTCTTACTTTAAAAGAAGACAATTATAAAGGACACCATATATCTCGTGAAAATTTATAACATTCTTAATTTCTTCTCTTTTTTTTCCGTTGAGAAATTCTTTTCATTTAGGTGAAATGTGTTGCTTCCATGTATAGCCATTTCTCCGAGTTACCTTATATTATTTGCTAAAACATGTTTTGTGATGCAATTTATTTTGCAGAAGAAAGTAGAAATGCCTATGAAGAGACAAGACGCCAAAAAAGGATCCTCATCTCGTGATGTGGCTTCCGAGGAACCAAAAATGGACATCAGGTCCATCCAGAAAGAAATCGACACTTTGGGTAATATAAGTCTCTTGATATTTACACTGACCCATTTTACGGTATTTTTGTTATCAAGCATGTTAAATTTAAGGGGTAATTTTTCTGTTATAGGTAATAGTTTTTTAACTCCAGGTTCCAACAATATTCGTCTATGTTTGAGAGTTGAAAAAAAAATTGTGTGTGTATAGAATGTGATGATTTGATTTTTCGGTGCCAGGCAAATGATATTTTTTTTCCGTTTGGTTCTGATTTCTTTTCCGAGAGTCGTTTATGTTATTTTTTTGCTTTTTTTTTTACATCTTTTCAGTCATTGGATGAATTCAAATCTGAAAATTAAGTGTTCCTTCGACAGCAATTAATATGATGACGGCTGGTCCGGCTGGATAATTCTTGAGCATAAAAATGAAGTGTGCTAAAGTTTACGACCAATTATAAAAGAATCTTTTGATCACTTGTACCGAGTACAAATTGAATCCTTATTCCATTTTATCCGAAGGCTGAATAACAATTTACTATGGTAGCAATTATTGAAGAGGAAAATGTGGAAATTATGCCGATCATTCTTCATGTGGTTCTTGCATTGTTAGATTCATTGCAGATAATGTTGAATTGATAACGTGTTAACTTTTATATAATTCAGGTGTCTTACATATGACATGGAAACAGAAAAAGGACATGGAAAGTAGGAAGGTAGTTTCACTCGGTGGAAAGGTAATTTTTATATATCATATCCTTAGACTTTTGCATTTCACATTAAGCTCCATTGTACCATATGTGAAAATTTTACGGTTTCTTCAACAGCCTCCGAAGAAGCAGAGATTACCTCTTAGTGTAGCACGAGTTACAATGAAGAAACAAAAGGAAAGAGAAGAAAAAACAGCTCAAGAGGTTATACTAACAACAAAAAAAAAATTCCTCGTTTTAATATTCGTTGCAGTTTATGTTACTCGAATGTTTTCGTTACAGCAGAGTTGCATTGAAATAATCGGTCTTTTTTCAGAGTGCAATACTTGGAAGATTTGGAGCCTATCTTAACGGTGGTTCAAAAAAGGTAGTACAAAAACGTAGGCCAGAGCAGAGAGTTTTGAGGTCAAGTGAAGGTGATTTCAGAAATGGTGTACTTAATGTTAAACATCTGTTAAAAGATTCTGCCCCTGCCCCACGTGTTGTTGAAGATAAAGGCAGACATGGTGGTATGGGTAAAGGGAAGAAGAAAGGTGGTAAAAAAGGTCATGGTAAAAAGAAGGGTGGCGGCGGCGGCGGTAAAAAGCGTCACTAGAGAAAAGATTCTCTTGTTGGTTCGTCATTTTTATGAGGTTTTTTACTCTTGTTTTTGTTTTTTCTGTTTGCAGCATTTTTGAACTGTAGTTGCATCTAACTTGAGGTTATATGATGATCCTCTTTGATTTTATTGCTCAAGTCTGTGCTGATAGTTTGATTTATATACATGTGAAATAACTTGATCGTCACACACAACTAAATATTACTTCCATTATCATATCATAACACGGTTTATACTATGCTACACCCGTAGAAATACATTGGGTAGATCTCTACCATTCATATACATACACGTTGGTTTGTGTAACCTTCACCAAGACTGTAAAAGACCTTCAACAGGTGTAGTATAGAAATAACCCAAAACACGATTCCACCTATATTAAACAAAAATTGAACTTCTAGCATTCATTCTTTTATTACAAATTGCTTTAAAATATTCTCAAAAATAAAATAAAAACAATAATCTCAAGATCTCAAGAAAATAATACTTATATAGAAGGATACATATGAATAACTCACAAGAACATGTTTGAAAACGGTACATGTCAAAACAATTAGAACGAAGAAAAAGAACAACACAGACCCTCGGTCATTAATAAACAAAGATTCGCACTTGTGAAAGCCAAAAAGGCGGAGTTCTTATAACAGAGTGCAACAATCTTCAAACCAAATCATACAACTACTATATGACACCACAACTGCAAAACAGAATGGCCTTAAACATCCGGAAGCAATATTAAATTCTTACACAGCAAATCATACATATATAGTACCATACGAGCAAGGAAGCTCTTTCCAACACGAGTTCGACAATTTTCAATACAACTATCGTCCGATGCCTTCGTGCCACATGCCAGCCTCACCCACCATGACTCCATTCCAACACGCAATAGGTACCAAGTAAAATCTGCAGTACAGTGAATCAAATATCAAGATTCAGAAACAATAATATCCATAATAAATTTAAACCCCTATTAACAGAAAATAGTTCCTAGGTATTCTATAAGAGCAAAGCTGTATGCACACAAGTTGTCACGTTATCATAATATATCACCACTACAATGACTCACCATTTCTTGCTGTCATGAGATTTGTTGAATCTCACCGGTGTCTGGATCGCCTGTCATCGTTGCTGCCATCGTCGTATCTTCTTCCTCTAGAAGATCCTTCATCGTATCTAGCCCTCTTCGAGGCATATTCTCCATCTCTCTCACGCTCTTCCTTCTCTCTTCCACGATCTCTCTTGTATGCCACATCATCTCTCTCATGCTCTTCCTTCTCTCTTCCACGATCTCTCTTGTATGCCATGTCATCTCTCTCATGCTCTTCCTTCTCTTTTCCATGATCTCTCTTGTATGCCACGCCATCTCTCTCATGTTCTTCCTTCTCTCTTCCACGATCTCTCTTGTATGCCACCTCATCTCTCTCATGCTCTTCCTTCTCTCCTCCACGATCTCTCTTGTATGCCACGTCACCTCTCTCATGCTCTTCCTTCTCTCTTCCACGATCTCTCTTATATGCCACGTCACCTCTCTCATGCTCTTCCTTCTCTCTTCCACGATCTCTCTTATATGCCACATCATCTCCTCTTTCTCTTCTACTTTGGCCATCTTCATTGTCCCGATTATCTCTCCTTTTCTCAGGTATTATTGGCCTTGAATCTTTGCTATTATCTTCCACAGGTTGCTTGTATGATTTGCTTTGTCTCTCCGAAGAAACTTTAGTCCCCTCATAACCAGTTTCTTTCGTCGAATCCAGCTTTCTCGACTTCCGCTCAGGCTGCTGCTCATCCAAACTTCCATCTGTCTTTCTCTTACCCCTCGTCGTATCTTCACTTCTATCTCTAGACCCATCTCCCTTTGATTTGGACAATTGCTCCAATTTCTTGAATGTGTCTACTCGAGCAGAAACCTTGTTCTTTAGTTTCTCCCAGTCATCAGTTTCGGGTGCATAACCCTTCTCTCCACCTCTGTCGCCCCGTGACTCATCACCATAACCACTTCTATTCTTCGGGACGGACTCAACTCCTCCAACTCTATCACGGGTTTTATCATTGTCTCTGTTTCTTTCAATGGAATCATTCCTCTTACGGTTATAATCCTTACCAGAATCGTGAGTTTGATTTTTTCTACCATCCCCAGCATTTAAATCACGTTCATCTCTATCACGTTGCTCTGTTTTCTTTTTGGTTGCTTCATCAGAATCAGATTCACTTTCTTGACCATACCTCCCTCCGACTTTATCGTGTCTATCGCTCCTGTCTTTCCTACGATAGTCAGCAGAAGGGTCCTGTGGTCTGTGGGTTTGATGATGCTGAGTCGTTTTCTTAGACCGAGTTCTCTCATCTTCCTCAAACTCAACATCAGAATAACGGCTAGCATCATACTCGTATCTATCATGTCGCTCTGTTTTCTTTTTAGTTGCTTCATCAGAATCAGATTCACTTTCTTGACCATACCTCCCAACGACTTCCTCTCGTTTCTCACTCCTCATTTTCCTACTATTGTCAACAGGAGTTTTCTGGTGAGTTATTTTCTTAGACCGAGTTCTTTCATCTTCCTCTAGCTCATCATCAGAATCATGCCGCCTGCTTTTGGAAGGCTCTTTCCCGCTTCGGCTCTTATTTTTCGGGCCTTCATCAGAGTCAATTACTCTACTTTTCTCAGTTTGCTTCCCCTTATGACGCTGTTTAGAGTCATCATCGGAGCTGTCTTTTTCATAAGAATCGTGTTTTCTGCTCTTTGACTTTTGACTTACCCGGCCTTCATCAGAACTATCACCATCAGAATCGTGTCGCTTGCTTTTGGGAAGATTCTTTACATTTTGCTTTCTACTTTTAGATCTACCACCAGAATTATACCCATCATCAGAACCATACCGTCGACGAGGTATTTTCTTATCATGGTCAGATTCCGAACCTGAGCCGGAATCAGATTCAGACTGAGATTCCGACTCAGAAGAACTACTGCCACGTTTTTTCAGAGCTTTCCTGTTTTTCTTCAATGACTCTTTCATGGAAGACTCTTTTCTTCTCTTCCTAATATCAACATCAGAATCATCATCACTGGTACCTGCAGCTCCTCTGCCTTTTTTCTGTCTCTCCTTAGTCTCATGCCTCTTCTCAACGGTATCGGAATCAGAGGAATCATCATGCCTTCTTTTGGTTTTCTCTTTCTCTTGGCGCTTCGTTTTCACATCCTTGTCATCTCTTGCATCTTTTTCATGCAGCTTAATCTTATGACTGTTAGCAGCATCCTTTTTGTGGATGTTTCTAAGTTCACCCTCTTCTATTTCCAAAGCCTCCTCAGCTTCAAGGCGTTTCTTTTCTTTCTCAGCTTCCGATTCTATACCAAGAGCAGCTTTTAGTGTTTCCATCTGCCTTTCCTTCAATGCAGCAATCTGATGGGTCTGCGTCTCGGAAACCCTGATCACCCAGAAAATATAATCAGAAACAATTACCCAAAATTCATCACCGGAAGAAACAACGATGCAAATTCCTTGAACTAGTCCAGTTAACTGCCTACTTCAGAGATAATTGGAAAAGAAACAACAACAAACTTTTCATAAAAATAGTTTAAAAAAGCAGCAAAGTAACCAATGTAAACAGTAACATTTCAATTTAAACAGATCTAAAGAAATAAAATTAATTAAATAAAAAAAAAAAATCATACTTTTCAGATGTACCGCCATAGATTCCCCCATCTTCGTTCTCATCTTTCGCCTCAAGCGACTTCCTCGCTTCTTCGAGCTTCTCCGCCACCTCAGCATCAGTATACCCCTGATCAACCAGCTTATCCTCCAGCACGAGAAGCTTGAGTTGAATCTGACGCTTGCGATCGTGCTCCAGTATCTCCTTATTAGCTTTCCGGGTCACGCCCGCCATTCCTTGACCCGATTCGAATCCCTTGCTCGAATCTGTGACCCTGTTCGTCTTCGGCCTCACGAAGAACTTGTTCGACTGTATGTGGCCGTTGGTGCCGGAGCCCCGAGGGGTCTGTAACCCTATTCCGTTGTACATTATACGAGCGCGCCTTCAAATCCTACAAGAAATTGAACCTAATTTTCGAATTCCGGTGAAGAAGAGAGAATCGCGAAACCCTAAGATCGAATTATCAGTTAAATCCTTATATAAATCAGTTTCTAATTATCCGATCTGTGGGATTTGGGGATAGAGGAAGAAGAAAGAGGCGAGGGTTTGAATTAGGACGATGTATATGAAGATAATGAATTATTCGTTCACATGACATTGCATTTTTGGGCCAGATTTTGGCCCATTAACTAATAGGGTAAATTACAACAACTCCCCTTAACTTAGGCTAAATAAAGAAAAACGCCCCCATCTATTTGTAATTACCAAAAACCCCCTTAGGTTTGTTTCAGTCTTACACCAACCCCTTTCAGTGTGACTTTTCTCGGATTTTTTTAATTCCAGAGAATAGATTTTACACAAGTTCAGATATTTTCTTTTATGTATCACCTATCTAACAAAAGGTATGATAGGTTGAATCAGATGATGATTTTAGTTATTACGGATAGGTGGAGTGTTTTTCGTTATTAAGGTCAAGGGTGGTTTTCGTAATTTACCCTAACTAATAATACGTATTGGTTTTAATTATTTGTTTTTGTTCTTATAATTCATATTCCAATAGATTAAACAATATATTATAGTAAATAATTGATGTTATTAAGAGTAATTAAATTATAGTTAATCTATTTCTCCAGGAAATTTTGAGGGAAAAATATATTTATTTGTATTCTGAAGAAAGTGATGTTTTCTTTTTTTAAGTAATATTGTGTGGAAGGATCTTGAACTAAGCTGTATACTATTGATTTTCGGTTTTTGGGTAGAAAAAGTAGTAGCATTATTTTGGGTTATTCTGCAGTTTAATTATTTTCTATATTCTAATATCAACATTTTCACATATCATGTAATATATATGAAACAACAAATTTTATTTTTCTCGAATTATAATTATCTGATGAGTTCCCAAAAAAAATGCCCACAGAGGACTAATGTTCATGCATACATACACAAGGTTGTCGTAAAAAGGGCATACAAATAATCAACTATGTGATGTAGTATACAACAAATGAAATTTGTCTTCAGTCTGTGTACATATCAAATCCAATACTTCGAGAAAAAGAAAAATAAATTAAAAATAAAAAAAGAAAAAAAAAAAAGAAGAAAAAAAACCTTAAAGTCCAACCCAGTATGAACGCCCGTTGGTGTTGTGCATCGGTGAAGCGGTTGGAGAAGCAACACACCACTCATACCAAACCTGTTACATCATCATTTCAACCCAAAAATATTCAGTTCTAATATTGTTAAAAATACGAAATGAAGATGATAGTTAAACCAGCAAAAAAAAAAACACGAGAGGGGTAAGATACCTTGGTAGAACCAGAACAACGCCAAAAATGAACTTCTAAAGGAGTACCGGGCTGAATACATATCGGTGTCCTCAATGGAAAAAATATTGGGAACCTGTTTATACGTAAAAATGAAAAAAAGCAATTATATCTTTAGTTCAGAGACAAAATATAAACAAAGAAAAAACAGCCTAAGCTCACAATCTATGTATACATTTGCTACATAATTGTAGCTAAAATATATTTGTAAGGACCGTGTACCAGCTAAACATGTTTGGGGTAGCTGTTGATGGTTCAATTCCAAGATGTACATCTTTGTAAAGTATTGCATCAAAATAACCTCCAAATCCTGCACAAGAGCAAAACTAGAGATCAAAACTTAAGTATGTTTTTATGTACCCATTTTCCCTCGCGAATATACCTCCTTTCGGTATTTCCCTTCCCTGTGATTTTACCTCTTCACCAAGGGATTCTTTTCTCGATGGATTCATAAAAAGCACTATCCAAATCTCAGCTTTCATGCGGATGAACAAGAACAAAAGCTAACCGAAAATATTCCACATGCTTTTTGTGAAGACATTTGATAGATATATACAATAATTAGATAAAAATATGCTATACTTTCATATTTGTTTCCATAGTATTCTCTGTTTATATCTCTGTCATCTCATCTCCCAGAATGAATTAGCCAATATAACAACACTTATGTGTTAAAGCTAACAGTTAAATTTAGCAACAAGTAACTATTTTCTCTTGGAGATGAAAATGTTGAGAACTTGATCGAGCAATATAAAATCATTTCTTTGTTATCGTCATTTTCAAGTCGCAATAGTTGGAGAAAAACATGTAATGTTGTGATTCAGCAAATATAGAGCAATAGCAAGGCTTCAGAATCACATACCATGAATCAAGGATGAGCCAGTGTCACTCTGTATATCAAAACGAAGCTTTTTATAGCGCTGATTGCTTGCCTTTGTTGAGAATTCTGGATGGGTAAATGTGAAGACCTATTTAAGGAAAACGAAAAGTAAAGTAGTAGAATCAGTCTACGAAATAAAGGAGAGAAAAAAATGTTTCCACTGAACAAATAACAATATGGATGCAGGAGAAGTAACTAACTGGCTGAGTAGGTGCAAGTCTAGCCACGCGATGCAGCTTCACCACATAAGGGGTTTCGAAGTGAACGAGATCTTTATGTGACTTGATCTGTGTCATCCCCAAAACAAAGATTGAAATGTAAGTGATTGACTTTTAGGAAGTTAAAACAAATTAAGGAGAATCGGAGTGCTCGGGATTTTACATCATTGTAAAGTTTGCAGGCAGTCACTGGTTGAATGAAACTCGTATACCTGCCAACTCCAAAGAAAAGAGGAATTAGTAACGGTTGCTATTAAATCCATAATATACTTTTAGGTTGTTTTTCTACAAATATGTCTCAAATTGAAGACAACACAATATAGAATACACTCGAGAGATATTTGCTGCAAATATATCCCTGCAGTTGGCCTTTAAATATGGAAAAGCATGTTGCACAAGTTTTGCTAGAAGACATTCTCAGGAATTTGCTTCCAAGAACAAAACATTTCTTAAGTGAACAATGGGCATATAATACCTATTCATATTGGACACTAACAATACTTAATAAGCATTAAAAAAAATGCTAAAAAACCAGGACTAGACTTTAACAGGCATTAAACAACACAGAATAACTGCGTAAGTAGAGCATCTGTACCAACAGCTAATTGCCCTTCAAAAACAAAAGGTGGGAGAAGGAAGCCTACTTACGATGATGGGATTGAGATTCCATCTTCCTTCAAAAATCTTTGGGCTCCATCAAGACACTCAGGTGAGAGCTCGTTGTCACCAAAAGAACCCAGCAACTCGCTAACCTACATTAAATTGAAATATGAGAATATTAACAATTACATTTTCCAGAATAATGTAACATCTCATTTGCTTCTTTCTTTGCGATTAACTGCACAATTAGAGAGGTACCAATATGTCAGCTTTCTCCGGAGCATCCCAATTCCGCATATCACTGGAAACAATCGTGACTGTTTTTTCCCAGCCCTCTAGCTTGACCAAACTCTGTTTTAAAGACATTAAATTATAAGTTGATTTAGTAACTTACACATAGCACAAATAGACATAAACGTTAAATCCAGCTTATTAAATAAACCTTCATAGTTTGACACAACACTTAAAACTCCAAACCAGTAATAAAATTATTAAAAAAAATAAAAAAAATATAATAATATAATAAAAAGATGACAAAGACAAGAAATTCTACAACTTACATGAAGTGTAACAACTGCATTTGGATTTTTCTCTACAGCATAAATTTTTAATTTGCGTTCAGTTTCTTCAGCAGCCTATCAATTAAAAAATAAATAAAATGAGAAGATAAAAGATAAGGTTTTGGGTCTGCTTCAGACTGAAACTTCTTTTCTTGATCCCACATATTCTCTTGGCAGATGGCAAAAGAAAAGACCTGCAATGATGCTCTGACAAGAGGCCCTCGTCCAGCACCCACAACCATCAATACCTAGAACAGATAAAAGATCATGTCATAACAAGGTCCAGCTTATGTCATAACACGGTCCAGCTTAGTCCAATAGATATGATACTGGCAGTTATCTAAGAGAATGTAAATGCTTATACACATAAATTAAAAAACTTACAGTCGTCACTGTAGAAGCATTTTCATCTGGGACCCTGTCAACCAAAGCCTTAGCAACTGCTCTTTGGTACTGCATGATATGATGACAAATGTAAAATCCATAAACTAGTAAAGCACTAAACTTCAAACATGGATGAGTAAATTATGTTGCTTTCAACTTCAATTTTAACAAAGAATAGGACTAGGTAGAATATGGAAAATGGAAATCAAAAACTATGTTTCCACTGGGAACGAAAAGAGAGATTATCATTTGATGAATCAAATAATGCTAAATCCAATGCCTTGACAGATTAAGTTGTCTCAGAAGAAGATGAAGACTTTTGCTGTTTCACAGTTTACCCACATTCTGGTGCGCTGGACATCCATAAAATAAATACTTCGCCAGATACACACAGTAAACGTTGTACATAAACAAAGTTCACCAAAATGTAAAGATTTCCAATATTACGGCAGGCGTGCATGCAAACACATGTACCTCAACAGAGAAGATGTTTTTGTAAGGGGAAGACTGTTTTGGCCTTTTGACTATTTACTCACATTCCGGTATATAATAAATGACTACCAAGTTCACCAACATGTAATAGTTGAAATTTATCAAAGATTACGGCATACCTGGCTATATTTTACAGTGTCCTTTTCAAATGTTTCATATGTTTGGGCCTCCAAGTTGTCCATGAGAGGCTTCAAAGTTGATGAAAAGATAATTATAGGTGAGTTAGGGGAACATGCTTTACAAAGGAAAGAAGAAAAATTATCCCGAGGTGGAAGAATAGTGGTGATAAAAAGTTGAAGTAACATAGAAACTCACCTGCAAGGGTGATTGCAGATAGTCTCTATAGCCAAGCTGGTACATCATAATTAAGAAGTTAAACAAAAATAATAACAGAATACAAATATTAGGAAACACAATCAGCAAGTGTTTTCTCTTTCTTTTTTTCTTTTTCTTTTTTCCTTTTTTCCACTTTTGAAGCTTGGGATGTGAGGTACCTACCTCAAAGCGCTCTTGTTCGGGAAGGGGATCCATGCTTTGGTACAGATAAGCAACATAATCTAAGTAAGATTTTAGGGGGTGTTTCAACCCATCTGAACAAAAACTCGTCGTTAACATAAATAGGAAATAATAAAAAGTTGGTAGAAGAACGCATCTCAAATAACAAAATCAATTGACTGAAATAATTCGTGTCACACTAAAGAGAAATTCAAATTAACTCGTAAAACCTTACCTTTAACGTTATTATCAGCACGTGATCCCGAAGCACCCACTGCACTGTGTACTGGTTGGCCAGATATCACTATCTGTATAATACCAGCAGGAATAAGGTACATAGACTCAAAGTACCAAATTAAGATGTTAAAATACTCCAAATTCACAATCACTAATATTAAATGACATATTGACATATGATTAGTTGCTGAGGACAGCATTAAGATTACTCATTTTCTTAGACCACGTGAGAAAACTAAATAGAGATATGTGCGACATGACCATGGCCGAGGAACAGTAAAAAAATCAAATTAACAAAATCACACTAACTTTTACCAAATCCCTTAGTAACGATCGCAAATTCAAGTTACAACATTTTTAGTAAATACAAAAAAGACCATGCATCTATAAGAAAATGGTTTTAGTAGTAGCTCACTAAGTGCCAGAGAACATTGACATCCTAAAAGGATGTAAAATTAAAATTAAGAGAATGTTTCACCACACTACCTGAATAGAGTGGTTGAAAAATGCAGTAGTTAATCTCTGGTGCCTCTTCGACAAACAAGGATAGCCCCGTGCATTGGTTAGAAAAGACTGGCAAAACAACAACTCATAAATAAGCAAAAAATTGTGTACATCAATTTAGACGCGAACATATTAGGTTTATAGTTACAGCAGTAGAATATGTACAGTTTACAGTTATACATACATTAGTATTGATTATCCCTGCCCTGACAGGCTCTCCAAACCAACGTGCAACTGAAGAAGCTGAAGGTAATGAGGACCTGATCAAAATAAGAACAAAGACTTGTCAGCCGCCAAGAATATAAATAATAAACTGAGGAGTTGCTGGCAATCAAATGATACTGTAAGCTCACTGGATATCAAGTGCAACTGAAAGCTGGTTATGATGTTCGCAAAGAAGCCGAAACGAATTCCACATTTCCCATGAATCAATCTGCCTATCAACCTATAGAGTAAAAAAAACATCACGCAAGATTAAAGACCAAGTTGAAGCACAACTGCAAAACTCGTAAAAGATGAGAAAGGGTTTATTGTCAGATTAGAGTTCAATTAGCACAACCTAAAACAAAGAGCTAAATTAAATTGGTTATCTGAAATCGAAAATGAAAAGGATAAAAACAAACGGTGTAGAGACTCGAACTCATTCGTCCTCATTCGTCGGAAATATAAATATCCAACTGGAAGCCATTGTGATATGAAAGTCAGGTAAAATGATCATTACTCACCATGAAATCTGGGTTCTTGGAGTCTGTGTCATCCTCAGACTTCTCCAATGGAATCCTAAGCCACAACTTTAACATGGACGCAAATGATAAGAACAAAGGGAAAAGGGCATACGCATAACTCATATAATAATCAATACAAGAAACTCATACAGATTATTGACATAAATTTGGGACATTGTTCGAACTGTACCTGCATGCTGGCTAAGTTCTGTAATATCTGGTTCAAACATTTTGCATAATTAGCACAAGAAGTTCTATTGGGAGTAGGCAGAAGGCAAGCCTGCAAGCGAAAAACGTAGATTAAGTATGCTGACTGGTAAAATGCACGATAAGAAAGTATGTTATCGATGGAACACTTATAAAGGCCTGAAACATATGAATAATTAGCATGCAGGTGGACGTAATACAGTCCAGCATTCACAATAATGTGAAGGGCAACATTGTTCACAGAACAGGGAAACGATTCCTAAGTCTTAATTCACCTGCAAAGATAGATGAGAAGCCCAGGCTATTTCTTGTTTCAAAGCAATTTCAGAGTCCTTTCGGAGTGTCTCGTCTTCAGAATCCAAGTCAATCCACGAACTAACTTTGCCTGGATAACAAGAAAAGTTAGTCGATGGAGTTTTATCCGAAAACATAAACTCAAACTGGGGACAGGTATCTAATGAAATTCCAGTTGATCGCCAATTGAAGCATTATTAAAAGAAAGGGTTAAAATTTTCAAATTGAACACTTAATCATCTTACTAAAGTTCGAGGATCAAATAAAGCCAAAATGTTATATATGAGATTATTTACTACAATGAATAAGAAGGAACAAATATAGGGTGGTTTAATTACAAAGTTTAGGATTTGGAATGGTGAACAATAGCAGTCAGGTAAGAGGTACGAACCAACGACGTGACTGCTCCATTGGGAAGGGGTTAGGACTAAGTCTGAACCAGCAAATGGCAGAGCAGTTGATCTGCTAGTGCATTCATCGACTAGACTGGGCCTATAATTAGGATCCATCTGCATCATGAAATTTAAATAAGCGCAAGTTGCTCAAAAGAAAGAATAGTAAGATTCCCGTTAACACCAAGCTTGCTTCATGGTCAACATTAATGATCCATAAATGATATGCAGGCAATTTAGACAAACACAAATTTTTTTTTGCCATGGACATTGCAGATAGAATCTCAACCCATTACTTTGTACGCTATCGTAAGAACCAACTATATATTAAACACAAATCATGATTACGATATTGACCACAAAGCTACTGGCAAAAAATCAATATTAAGACATAAAACATTAAAGATTATTTTTTCACACAAATATGATATTATTCGCTTCTCTCAAGGTCTCACGTTACGACTAATACTAATTATGGTGATGATATCAGTCAAATCAGTAATATTAGAAGAAATATATAAACCTTCATAATGTCGTCTCTATTTCTTTTTAGGTGACGTTTGAGGTATATGCACATCAATTAAGGAAGCTATGAAATAGCCTTGATTTTAGGGGGGAAATTCCTTAAGAGTATTTGCAAAATTACCCATTTGGACAAAACAAATTTGTTTAACATTGAATTTGTAGAATGACACATAATATGATTTTTTTTCTTTGCTCAAACGTCCCTTAAAAAGAAAGGAATGAAGTAATTCACTATTTAGAAGATACAATAATGAGGTCACATGTACAAGTTGCATAGGAAAAATCAATAACTATTCTTTAGTTCTTACAAGTCAGTTGTAGTTAATAACCTCAATGAGAAATTACAGTCTCTTAATAGGAGGCTATCAACATATTAATTTAGGTGTGCATACTGACCATTCACACAGATCGGCAGCCTTTCGGCTGATGTATGACTGGCTAATTGGCCACCAGAAACATTCTACAATTTTTTGCATGAGAAAAAGAAACATTTTCTTTCTTATGAAACCAAAAAAACGTAAAGTCCTAATGAGATCAAAATCAGATAGTTCAATTTCCTAAAAATTGGTCATCTAATACTTTGTTTTAAGTTGACTGATAAATTGTCATAGAATATTAAACATTGAGTTTCGACAACATCATTTATGAAAACAGATCATTTTAGTACTACAGTAATAATCTAATCAAAGGCCCATCATCGCCACCTTAGTATGTAAGTTGAGTGTAACTCTCAACTCCAAGGTTTGATCATCGTAATCAATTTGAAACACCCTTCTCAAACATGCACAATGAAGAATAAAATTTAAGAAAAGACGATTGCACATTTAAGCACGAACATATGCACCAAATTCATGTAACCAGAGACTGTTTAGTACATGAATCTATAAGGTAATTTACTGATCATTAGCCACACAAAAAATAATTCATGATTGACTAATTGATCACCCCTGTATACAGTCATAAAATAGGTACATTCATGAATGCATAAACAACTAACTTCCGGCCAAATCAAATTGACATGAACTTATAGCAAGTGTTCACTAACATTTTTACCAGTATTTTGAGTTGATTGTTTTTTTTTTTTAAATTGCTCGCATAATTGAGAAAAAAAAAAATACCTGGCATGAAAAAAACTAGAAATACTCCGAACTAATCTAGCCAATGAAGTATGACATACAAATTTAAACCACGGTAAAAGAACCAACAAGGAAATGCAGAGATTACTAACCAGAGTAGCAACGACGAAATCGAAGCCGCCATGGATGTTGAGGGAGAGGAGGTTCGGCATGTCATCGTCGAAATCCGTCTCCACGCCGCAGTACCGAGACTCGCTCTTGTCTCCGCTGTGTCTCTCTCCCAGCGGCATTTTCTCTCTCTAGAATGGCGGATTTTTGTTACTGAGTCTGGAAAAGAAGGTTCGTTTTTTAATGTGATAAATTGACAGAGAGAGAAGGGTTTAAAGAGGGGTTTTCCAGTTCAAATATATGCGGGGCGGTGAATGGTGGCTAGGGTTTTTGAGTTACCTGCTCAACTGAATTATTCATCTCCTTTCGATCATTTCCCTCTTTTTTTGCTTTTTTTTCCTAAATAATAATAATAAATAATATTGCAAATTACGGTCATCCCTTAGGTAAGGTGTAATTACGAAAAAAACCTCTTGTTTACATAATTATAATCATCCCCTCCATTATGTATTGTCTTACGCATCCACTCTTACGATGTTAAATTTACCTAGGGGTGTTCATTTGGTCGGTAAACCGATTGAATCAAACCAAACGAAAATTCATATATGCCGATTAACGAAGTGTTAATTCGGTGTGGTATTCAGTTTTATATTGTTTTATAGGATAAATTACACCTACAACCCTAATGTATATTAAAATAACTTTAAGGATCCTGTGGTATTTGTAATTACAGCCACACCCAAAAGCAATAACCGAAGCCAAGATTTCATGTCGTGAAGACCGAGATACACTATATTTGTTTTCCGCGGAGCCGTTGATGTTATCATAGACGAAGTTTTATAAATCTTAAATAAAATAATAAGGATTTAAGATATGTGTGGGAAGCATGTATCCTTTAACTCTATGACATGAGATTTAGATAAAATACTATGCAGCAGTCAAATCATGTCTAAACTTGTTTGAAAAAATGTATTTTTAAATGAATAATTTGATAAATAAAGTGATGTTTGTTTAATTTTTTATGAAGGTTTTTTTTACTGTAGCAGTCAAATCTTTTTACCTTAGTAGTCAAATCATGTATTCAAGAGAGATAAACTTTAGAAATTATTTGAGAAATTTTCAATTTTTTAAAGCAAAACAAACACGAACTCGTTACATGTAAAGAATAAAAAGTTAAATTAGATTAGGGCTCGTTCGGTTACCTATATCGAATTAGATTGGTTTAGATGAAATTGAATTAACCCTTTGTTGAGTAATTAATTATTTACTTAGTAAGACGTTCAGTTCATTGTATTAGATCTTGTATTAAATATTATACGTAATTTGTTTATAAAACCTTTAAGTTAATAAAATTAACATGTAATTTAAAATATTTTTTACTTGTTTAGTCACTCGTATGAAATTAATCTCAGAGGGAGGATATTACTAATTTAATGAAATAATAACATTTAACAGCGAATTTTAATAATTTTAGTAGTGAGTTTGAAAAATATTAAATTTTGCCAATCGAACATATTACTAGCCCATACTATTTAGTCCATAAAATCTTATAACGGTAACCAAACGAGTTCTTAATATTTCGTAGTTGTAATAAATATTGTACATGCTTAATGAGGGCATAATTGATAGGAAATTGAACTCAAGGGGGAGTAATTGAAGGCTCAGATAAGAAAGGGGAGTCAAGTGAAATTAAGAAGAAGAAGAAAAAAAGTAGCAGTACCTTCCGCTTATACCAATTGTACATTTTAGACGCTCCCCTACCCCTAGCCCGAAACACGTATAAATATGATAAAAAAAACACTAAATACACACACCAGCCAGATTCATTTCCCCGCTTAAAACGTATTTGGAGAGAAACTAAAATTTATTGCACAATTTGACTTTGATACGTTTATTTTTTTATGAGTAACTAGCATTAATGGATGCTGGTAGGGTATTCGAGCTCAAACCGTCCGCCATTGACGCCGCGGCGGAGGTGGCTGAGCTGCGGAGAGAGAATCGAGAGGGTCCGCGGTTGAAATTGATGCATTGATGGCTAAAACTTAGTCGTTGATGGACAAGATCTCGTCGAATCCCAAGAACCCTAGCCCCGTTGCAAATCGCATCCAGGTAATTCATGGTGGTTTTTAATTGTTATCATTTGGATCGTGTTTATTAGGTTTCATTAACTGTGTATTTATCTATTATTTATTCATTTTCAATCAAAGTGGAAGGATCACTCGAGAAACCATTTTCAAAATTGGGAAGATTTAAGAACAGAAAAATCGGAGCTTATTACGATGCATTTATATAAGGATCTCAAGTGTGATTTGAGCGTTTATTTGGTTATTAAGTGATGCAGTTTGCTGTCATTTCCTGCAGCTAATCTAATGACTAACTGTAAATGGAAAATCGAATAAATCGGTAACTCAAATTAAGGATATTCGTAACGGAACTGTAGTTAATGTATTCTCTTAGATTGTTTTTCGCACATTTGGAAGTTGTCTCTCGTGCACGTGTCTTGTTCACATAGGTGCGCATCGGTACACGTGCTGATGTTTTTTATGGAGAGTTTCTGTTTTTTCTCGATTATTTCCATTTAAAGTTTCTATTTGATTTAGGTTTTTAGGGCTTTACCCTTTACGCTTGAACTGCCAAGAGGAAAACGGGGGAAAAAGAAAAGAACCACAGAGTGAATATAGAAAGGTCATTGAATGAGTAAGTACGCTACTTTCAGCTCCTATATAGGGGCGCGAAGGACAGACTTGCCAAATGTAATGATTCTACGTTCGTGATTTATGATATACTAAGCTTAAGCTATATCTCTTTATCTTTACATGTCTTTTATTGACTTACGTAATTGCACACATGACTTCCCTAATCCATTCCTCACTCGACAATTGTCCTTCTCTCTTTTTTGTAATACAAAAAAATGAATTCATGGTATTTATGCTTCTTCAAACTTTTGTTTGTTTTTAGTTTTATACAAGAGTTACTTTTAGTAACTGTTTTCATATATGTATATGTATTTATATCTTTCTTTTTTCGTGGATATTTAGATACATGAAAGACGAAGATCATTCCTCGACAAACAATTACAGGTCTTCTAATGACCTTGGGCTTATTGGGAATCTTATTCAGGTACTTGATTTTTTTCCTTTGCTAAATATGCCAACAGGTTTTACTCTTTCCCAAATCCTCTCAGGTGCACAGAGGTGCTAAACTTTTGATTATTGTCTATCTTTATGCAGGAGTATGATGGATTCCTTCGATTGATATCTTTGAAGTTCTTAACTGATACTAGATATTATGTATCAGCTAAGACAGCTACTACAGTGTTTCTCTTCGATTGTTCGCTAATTTGGGAGGTGTGTATACAGCTGGCACAAATATTTTTATCAATGTATTATTACCACGATTTCAGCTGCTTATACTGTCATAAGTTCCATTTATTTTCTTATTTACTATTTATTTCTCAACGGGCTCGTTTTTCCATTTTCTTTTCTGTTCAAGTCTTGGCATGTATTTACCCTCCTGCATGTCGTAACATTTTGTTATTACAAATTTCCATGATCACTACTTTTATTTGTTATTACATACTTAATCCATTATCATTTATTAACTTGATCTAGATTCCCATGTGACATTTTTGCTGTTTTTAGGAATTTAATTAAATAATATTCTTAGCGATCTGGAGCAGTCAAAGACTATTATAGTATCTGAAACTGATGAAGATATTTGTGGATCGTGATGGCATGTAGAGACTGCTTGATGTTCCAAGAAATGCTCAACCATTGCTTAGTCTCTCTTCCTGCTTATTCACAGTTGGTTCGTTTCAGGTAATTGTGTTTTCACTTATTTGTTCAATTCTTCTTATATCTCAGTGTCTTATGTTTTGGTTCTTCAACACTTCAACTGTTATAGCCAAAAGTCGATAATCTAAAAAACAATTTGTTTAATCATTCGTCTTGAATAAGATGTCATGAAGATCCATACAAATGAAAAAAGTTGGTACATTACTTTTCTTTTTTTCTGGATAATTCTTTATCGGCTGCCCAATTTGATGTTGGAGCTCACATATGGCTTCTTATATAAGATATATACCTTCCTTTTGAGCCCTCACAGTTTGTTGTTCAGTACAATTTAAGAGCACCAAATTGGTCGTACCAAATATGATAACTGGAAAATTCTGGTTCTTGATATACACAGAAGGAGGTTTTCTGCTTATACATCAGTTTGGTATATTCTATAATGCTTGTTTGAATTATTTGTACCTCCATGTAAATGTCAGAGAACTTATGCTCCTTATGCATGACTATCTTCAAGCACTGGTCTAGCAGAAAGTGCAGCCGCACTTCAGAAAGTGAGCGCAACGTCTGTGCATTTCTTTCATGTGCAGCGTATGTGCATATTTTGAGTATGAAATGTGTATCTTATTTTAAATACTATCAATAAATAAGCGTTAAATGTTATCTATAAATGTAGAGATTCAATGGCCATCTCAACGTGCTCCTTGTGGATTATTTTTGGATAAATTCAAACATTCTTCATGTGGTCACAAAAAGATTAAAATAAAATTAAAGGACAGTTCAGAAAGATACCTTTTAGCTTCGGAAAATGCACAAGAGCCACCATTATCATCCACTTCAGTATTGCCAATGAAAAGCAAGTTAAAGGAGACTGTGGAGTTATCACCATCAGAAAGAAGACTCAACTCCAATTACGACTTTACCCCCGAGAAAATTACATTACATTCTCTCGTCATTCAGTATTCGAAGCAGGAACACCACCAAAGATCAGTTCCAGTTATGACTTTACCCCCGCTTTTGCTCTTGCACCCTAATGTCTGCCCCGAGCCAAACAGATCCCCGATTCTTGATCTAATGTGACAGCAAGGATCGACACACTTGAATTTACAAGTCTTTACGGTGAAGGGTTCGATGTAAACCACAAAGATCAAATTTTTTTGTATAGTAGATTTAGACTCAGGACAAGTTTCAGTGACGAATTAAAGCCACTTTTAACTAGTATCGCTTTCCTCATAGATTCTTCTCAAATTGCCGTGTGTGGATATTCTCGGAAAGTGAAAGTGTTCGATTATAACGGTGACAGCAAAAGTGTGACGGAGAGTTCTATTACTCATCGATCTCGTGTGACACTTCTGCAGTCTCATTATCGAACTGGGGCCCAACTTCTGCTTTCTTCTAGCTCGGATCACGTTTGCCTATGGAATGGATGCTCCATCTAAAAGTGGATTCTTTTCGAATAAATTTGAACATTCTTCACACTCAAATCTAGGCGAGTGCATTATGTGGCATTTCTTTCGCGTGCAGTATATTTGCATATTTAGAGTATGAAATGTGTAATTTATCTATAAAAAATACTATTAATGAGTACATATAATTAGCTAGAAATACAATACCAAGGAAGTTTGCCGTTCTATTTGTTGATCGTGGTGGCATGCAGAGACTACTTGTTGTTCCAAGAACTGCTCAAACACTTTCTCTCTTCATGCTTATTCATAAGTGTTTTCACCTATTCTCTGATTTTTAGGATTTTCAAGATTTGTTTTTAATATTTTTGACACCATACGATGTTCTTTTGCAGCGGACAATGGGACACGTGTGCCCGAAACCAATGAAGATATTGGCGAAGTTTACATAGTGAGCTTCGATTCACTTATGCAGCTAAGGGAGAAAGCATGCGTTAAGTGCCTGATGGTTATGGGGAAGCGTATCAAGAGTATCGAACCTCTTCTTCATGAGAAGGCGGTTGATATTTCCATTGAGTTACTAAGGAAATCTGTTAAAATTGGCGAGGGTGTACCATTATCGAGAAGTATGCTATATTTGCTCGATTTTTGAAGGTATTCGGTCACTTTGCGGCTCATCGAAAATTTGTAACGTTATTCATTGACCGCGGTGGCAGGCAGACACTTATTGACGTTCCGAGGAATAAGCGAACGTTTTTCAGTCTCTCTTTGCTCTTATTCACAATTAGTACGTTCAAAGGTAATCATTTTCTTTTAATTATATCGCCGATGAAACACAAGTTGAAGGAGGCTTTGAAGTGCATGTGTTTCTTTTAATTAGTTCCTTATGGATTATTTACGGACAAATCTAAAATTTTCACACTCAAGCATTTTTGTGTGCATGTGTTTTTGTGTGCGCGGTTTGTGTGTTTATTTCGTGGACAGACTGCCATGTATGTGCATATTTTGAGTATGAAATGTGTAATTTATCTATAAAATATTATTAATGAGTATATATAATTATTTATCAATACAATACCAATGAAGTTTGATGTTCTATTTGACACCGTACGGTGTTCTTTGCAGCGGACAATGGGACACGTGTGCCCGAAACCAATGAAGATATTGGCGAAGTTTACATAGTGAGCTTCGATTCACTTACGCAGCTAAGGGAGAAATCCTGTGTCAAGTGTCTGGTGGTTATGTCGATAATTTCTTAGTCTGGGCGATGGACGAGCCACAAAGAAATTCCGGTGCTCATCTCAAATTGGAGAATATTGAAACGATACGGAAAATATTAGATGTCGAAATATTGCACACATACTCCGTTGGACTTCTTTCAGTATGCTTGACTTTGTATGTTCTTAAACCCTTTTATTTTATTTATTAATTAGTTTTTTTTTTTTGTGTATATAAATTATATTTTTCACTATTTGTATAGTCTTGTTATGTGGGTTTTTTCCTAACATTTTAATATCGAACTTTTTAGTGGTTGCCTACGAATGAAAGATGCCTTAACGACGTACGGATTGCCGGTTATGCTAATGCGATATTTACGAAGTGGGGTTTTGGGCGAACTAAAAAAGACTGCATTTGATGCTGCTCTCATATGGTACATACATGATCATTTAATTTATTAATTAACTTGATATATCTAGATACTTATTCGACTATTTTTTTCGCGTTTTGTAGGAAGTTAACTATGCCGAAAACCGATATCGGCGAAGTTTACGTAGCGAGCTTCGATTCACTTACACAGCTAAGGGAGAAAGCCTGTGTTAAGTGTCTGATGGTTATGCGGAAGCGTATCGAGAGTATCGAACCTCTTCTTCATGAGAAGGCGGTTGATATTTCCATTGAGTTACTAAGGAAATCTGTTAAAATTGGCGAGGGTGTACCGTTATCGAGAAGTATGCTATACTTGCTCGATGTTTTGAAGATAGTCGGTCACTTTGCGGCTCATCGAAAATTTGTAACGTTATTCGTTGACCGTGGTGGCATGCAGAGAGTTGTTGACGTTCCGAGAAATAAGCAAACCTTTTTCAGTCTCTCTTTGCTCTTATTCACAATTAGTAAGTTTAAGGTAATCATTTTCTTTTAATTTATATCGCCGTTGAAACGCAAGTTGAAGGAGGCTGTGAAGTGCATGTGTTTCTTTTAATTAGTTCGTTATTGATTGTTTTTGGACAAATTTAAAATTTTCACACTCAAGCATTTATGTGTGCATGTGTTTTTTGTGTGCGCAGTGTGTTTGCATGTGTTTTTGTGTGCGCAATTTGTGTGTTTATTTCGTGCACAGATTGCCATGTATGTGCATATTTTGGGTATGAAATGTGTAATTTATCTATAAAAAAATACTATTAATAAGTAAACATAACTAGTTAGTAATATAATACCAAGGAAGTTTGCCGTTCTATTTGTTGATCGTGGTGAGCTTCGACTCACTTACGCAGCTAAGGGAGAAAGCCTGTGTTAAGTGTCTGATGGTTATGGGGAAGCGTATCGAGAGTATCGAACCTCTTGTTCATGAGAAGGCGGTTGATATTACTATTGTATTATTAAATAAATGTAGTAAAAATATCGAGGGTGTACCGTTTTCGAGAAGTATGCTATATTTGTTCGATATTTTGAAGGTACTTGGTCAATTTGCGGCTCATCGAAAATTTGTGACATTATTCGTGCACTGTGGTGGCATGCAAACGCTCGTTGACGTTCCGAGGAATAAGGGAACGTTTTTCAGTATCTCTTTGCTCTTATTCGCAATTTGTTCGTTTAAGGTAATTATTTTCACATAACTTTTTTTCAATTTTGCCCTCTATCACTGTTAATTAATTAACAATGATATTTTAGTAATTTAATAAGTTTTTTTTTTTTTTCTTTTTTTTGGTTTTTTAAATTTTTGTTATCATGTGTATCTATTGGTTTTCTTGATCTGTGGGCAAATGTTTGATAACATACTATGTTTTATGTTTTTTTTTTGCAGGGCATAATGGAACACGTGTGCGATCTTCCTTCAAACGTCATCGAAAGAGTTGTGGAGTTGGCTTTGGAGCTTCTCGAGTGTCGGGACGATTTATCGAGCAAGAATGCCGGTTCATTTATTTCGTCCGCTTTTTCTTTCCGTGCGTTCGTCAGAAAGGATGGTTTCCGAAAGCTTCTTTGTTATCTGCAAGAGTATGTTTCCAATCAGAAGAAAGCCCACTGCACATGCATTGCACTGCACCGGTACATGAAAGCACACCTCCACTTGTTTGTGGATTCCATTTTGCACGTCTCGAAAGTTAGGGTTTCGTATAGACAACTCGACTTAAGTAACGAGGCCGTGGACGTTGTATTTCGTAAAATACAAAAGGATCAGAAAGTGGGACCCGCTTTTGCAAGGGCGACGAGCTGGCATGCCGTCGACGAATTCTTACGTTTGAAAGGTCATATTACCTTGTTGGAGATGTGCCAGGTCTGATTTTAGTTTGTTGAAATTTCCATTTTCTGCATGTATATTTATTCTTTCAGTATGTATATATATAATTTTATTTTTTTGTTTTACAGAACATATATAGGTTACAAGATTCGCTTCCACACGTACTCGGTGTATTGCATATCGTAACTTTAATTCCATACAGCCGTGAAATAATAATAAACGCAACAGTAAGCGATGGTCGAGTCGGCATGGCTGTTATTTTGGATGCAATAATGACCCCAGCCGACGTTAAACCAGAGGTATATGATCTCGATTCTTAATTATTATTATATTCCTTTTTTTTTCGGTTTGCTAATTAATTTCCCAATAACTGCACATTTCTTGTGACAAATATGTTCAAGGGTGTTGAGCCGGCGCTACATCTGTTGATAAATCTCGTCTGCCCTCCTCAATCGATGACCGACGAATCAAATGCAGCCATCGTGCCACATCAGCAAGCTTCCTCTGAACTAGAGAAGCTAGAACAAGGATATCGACGAATTCTTACGTTTGAAAGGTCATATTACCATGTTGGAGATGTGTCAGGTCTGATTTTAGTATCGTTGAAATTTCCATTTTCTGCATGTATATTTATTCGTTCAGTATGTGTATATATATGGGAATGCATTGTATGTGCGAAATGTAAATCTAAGTGAGTGCATTGTATGTGCGAAATGTGTGCGCATTTCTTTCGTGTGCAGTATATGTGCATAATTTGAGTATGAAATCTGTGTTTTAAGTACATATAATTAATTAGAAAAAGAGTGCCAATGAAGTTTGTTGTCACAATTGTTTCAGTTCAGGTTATTGTGCTTTCACATATTTTCCCGATTTTTAGTATGTTCAAGATTAATTTTTATTCTTATAATATTATTGACACCATACTAATGTTTATGCAGGGTGCAATAGGATACGCGTGTGCCACATTTATCTACTGTCGTTGGCCCACTGTCTACAAATTCATAAGTTCAAATGGTCATATTACTTTGTTGGAGTTGTGCCAAGTGTGATTCAATATCATTGAAATTTCTCTTTCTGTATATATCGCATGTTTCCCTAATATATTTATTTGTTTTGTAGGCCTCACAATTAACACGTACTCTACAAGGTTCTCTTCAATATATCATCGAAGTATTGCGTATACTGACTTTGATTCAGTGTATTCGAAAAGATATCATAAATGCAACGTTAAGCAATGGCCGAGCTGGTATATCTGTAGTTTTGGATGTAATAAATACACCAGCTAATTTTGAACCGGAGGTATTATCCGCAAACTTGATTCCATTTCTATTTATAAATATATTTTTTCGATTTCCCAATCATACCTCTCGTGAAAATGTCAGCATTGCACATGTTGGTAAATCTGGTTTGCCCTCCTCCATTCATTCCGAAAGACGGTTTTAAAGATCGGGCAATAGACGACATGGAACAAGGCTGTTGTCTAGCAAGAGAAGCTATCCGTGCAAATAACGGTATAAAGATTCTTCTTCGGCGTCTCCAACGTCGGATAGCCGCATCCCAAGCCGATCTTGTGCGTCGCCGTGTTCTTACATGCCGAGTCCTCCTCCGTTTAGCCTAAGATAATTCCATTGCACGTATATTATCAAAGCTTGAGGTCGTTATCCGCTTCAAACAATTTATTCATGTCCACAATTACTTTGCTTACAAGTTATTATTAATTCTTATATAGTTTCCGTTTTGAACATAGTTTCCAGATGTTCCGACAAAATCTGTGCAAGTACAAATGCAATCGTCATCTCGAATTTCTCCTTGTGGATTGTTTTCGCCTTTTTGGACAAAATCCAAATATTTTTCACACAAAAAAATTGTGTGCCTTGTGTGTGTTTCATGTGCGCTATGTTTGTGCATATATTTCGTGAGCAAACTGCACACTGTATGTCCATATTTTGAGTATGACATGTGTATTTTGTGTACGAATATTGTTTTTTAAACAATGCGTTAGATCGGTCGAAAATTTCAACCAACCCAATATATAATTGTGGTGGTTCATGGTTTCTAATATCACGAAAAGTCGATTGACCGATAATTATCGATGAATCAATTATATTAATATTTTATTATTTTATTATTATAATTTATAATTTAATATTAATTTCGTTAATTTGTTTTTAATTGTTATGAAGTGATGATTGATTATGGGTGTATGAAACTATGATATTATGACATGTGCATGTTTAGAATTAATTTTAATTTTAGAACTGTTTTTTTTTTTTTTTTACAATTAATTATTTTGAACTGATAAAAGATGATGGCACGGTACACTGGACATAATTTGCATACTTTTACTCTAAATTTTAATTTTTGAAAGTGAACTAGGTGATGGATATACCAATCCAGCAACTTATTTCGGAACAAAAAATTCGGTTGTCAACCATCAACCAATCCACTTATTTCGGAACCAAAAATTCGGTTGTAAACCATCAACCGATCCACAAACGTCGGGTCGGCATTGAATTTTAAATTTGAGCGAAATTAAATTTTACTAATCAACTTATTTGGGCTACTAATTGGTAGGTGGAAATAGTTATTAATTGGGCCCATTACTATTATCAATTAACTACTGAATTGGGCCATTTGCACATGATGACTTGTAAATTGGGGGATGGTGATGTCATATGCTGATGTCATCTGAAGTAAAATATGGAGATTATTAGTGAAAAAACCCAATACATTATGATATATTAGAGGGGATTCACGCCCTTTTACTTTATTAGTCATAATCATAATCCCCCATATCATAATTAAATCTATTTATTAAATTATTAATTGTTATGCCCATATTATCCCACACTTATTCAAACTAACCTAATTGTTTCAACCTATTATTTTATTTCTCTTTTCACTCTCTCTTAGCCTCCCTTCTTTCTCTCTTCACGCAGATCCCCATCTTCCACAAATTCAGCCTCACCCGACGTCGCCACCGCCCCCACCATCTCCGATTTCACAGCGCCGTCGTCACTACAACATCAGAACCTTGCGACAAATTTGGTTGTACATCCCTCTCTATCGTCACTGCTCGTCTCCGACTTCGGATCTGCGATCCCGCCGCCGCTACAATTCTCGATGATCTAGAGAGGCAATACGACTTCAACGGCAGTAGATCAATTGTCTCCGCCGTCGTCTACTCTCTCCCATCAGCGTTCCTATCTGCACCGTCGCGAAAAGAAGGCAGTCTCCACCTATGGAATTCTCTCGTCAAGGACGGCGTTAGGGATTTCGGTAGGGAGGAATGACGAGACTACACAACGGCGCTAGGGTTGATATTGCGTCTGAAATTTCAATTGAGACCACCGCCAACATTATTTGATTGTTGTAGTTCTTCTTCTCTGATTTTCTTTTAACCCAATTCTCGAATCTCAATTTTCTTAGTTGGAGATTTTGGTTGAATTCTTATATTGAAGGCTAATTTTGTGTTCAAATAGTATAATGAATGTTTGTTTTTGTTGAAATTGTGTTGGTGTTATTTACAGACATATAGTTGTTTTCGTACAGTAATATAGTTGTTTTTGTACAACAGTATAGTTGTTTTTACTACCTTTTAGTTGATATTAATAAATAGTTAATTTAACAAATAGTTGATTTTTTGATAAATGAGAGTTGTTGGAGATATATAATTGTTTTAATCATAACTATTTTAATAACAGTTGTTTAATATAGTTGTTTTTAACCGTAGTTGTTTTAATAATAGTTGTTTTATTGAAATATAGTTATTTTAACTGAAGACACAAAATACACTAAAAAAAATATTAAAAAAAATAATAAAAATTTATTAAAAATAGTTTTTTTAAATAAGAAATAAAAAAATTAGAATTAAAATATAAAAATAAACAATGCATCAAAGTATGGTATAATAGGTAGTGAATAGAGGAAGGGTAAATTTGAGAATAAAAAAAATATGGAACTCTCACTAATAAAGGAAAATGAGCTAGACATGGCATGTTCATTATAATAATGCTAGATGGAGTTCTCACTAATAGCCCCTAAAATATGTTATTAATCTGATGCTATTATTATTTAGGGTTAAATACAAAAACACCCATGTACTATGGACTTTGTATCATATACATCCCTATACTACTCATAAATACAAAACCCCCATGTTGTTATATTTTTTCCAAAATATGACGAAAATACCCCTGTTAAGCCTATAAATATAATGGTTTATTTGAGTCATTTTCCACTGTATTTTTTAACATTTTCGGTCAATTTTACTTGGTAAATTTTGATATTTTTATTTTTTTCTAAAAAAATTAATTACTTAGATTTTTGAATGAAACCTTTTATTTTTGTTATTTTGAATTTCCTCATTTTTTTCTTAAATGTCTTCCGGTAGTTCAAATCCTCAACAGTAATAAGATTGTAAACATGTTTGTAATCTTAGGATGTTTGAACTATCGGAAGATATTTAAGAAAAAAAAATGAAGCAAATCAAAATGACAAAAATAAAAGGTTTTATTTAGAAAATTAAAAAAATATAAGAAATTAAATGTTTTGGAGAAAAAAAAAATATAAATACCAAATATTTCCACTTAAAATTCACTGAAAATGATATATATTGGAGAATGACTCAAAATATATATATATATATATGTGTGTGTGTGTGTGTGTGTGTGTGTGTGTGTGTGTGTGTGTGTGCGCGCGCGCACGCTTGAGTAGGGGTATTTTCGTCATATTTTGAAAAAAATGTAATGTGAAGGAGGTTTTTGTATTTATGTGTAGTACAGGGGTATATGATACAAAGTTCATAGTACATGGGTGTTTTTGTATTTAACCCTATTATTTATTAATAAGATTGATTACATTGACTCAAAGTGTTGATTTAAAAAATCTAGTATAAATTGACTAAACTTCCTACGTAATAATGTATCATAATATAATAAATCAATTCCCAGTATCAAACCAGATTAATGAATTAAAAAATATATAAATCACAAAATATTATTCAAACATTATGCAAATAATATAAGATCGTGCCTAAATCAAGCCAGATTAATTTTGTAAAAAATAGTTTAATTACTATAAATATTAAATAGTAGTATATTTTTGTCTCAAAACTTTATCCAATCCTCAAACATAGAATAGACTGTTAAATAACATTTTTAATACTACTTTTACTGTTTAAAAAAAGAGAAAAAAAAAAAACAAAAATTGTTCAGGTGGGACCCACAAAATCAGCATTGTAATCATCGCCCACAGAGCGCCAAATGTAATATGAAATATAAAAGAAAAAATTGTGCAGTAATTCTACACGCCACCCCCCACCCACCCCCGCCCCACCCCCCACCGTCGGAAACACCTATAAATACGACCAAATCAGCACTCTAAAATCACACACACACACAGCTGTAAGCGTATTCGGAGAGATAGACTAGAATTTAATACACAATTTTTCTGTGAGTAGTAAATAGTAATTACTAGCATTAAATTAATGGATGCTGCCAGGGAATTCGAGGCTGTGCCACAGTCCTCCTCCGGCGCCACCGCCGGCGCCGGCGCCGGCGTGGAGGTGAAGGTGGCTGAGCTGGCGGAGAATGGAGTGGGTGGGTGGGAGGAAATCGAGGGTGTGATGAGTAGAGCAAAGTCGTTAATGGATAAAATAACAGAAAATGCAGAAAACCCTAACCCAATTGTGCTTCATGCTCTTTCCACCATAATTGAGTCTCTTGATGCAAGGTACCACTTTTGTTGCTCTATGTGCAACTTCATCCTCAGATTTATATTAATTCATTGTATTTTTTTTTAATCTTTATTTGGATCTTTCATTTATTTATTTATTTATAACTATATATATATGTATATGTTTATTTATGATTTATTCATTTTCAAGAAGAGAAGCTGAGAAACTCAGATCTAGCTAGTTCTTTATTATTTTATGATGCATTTTATACTCGAAGCTAAATCTAATCGCTAACGGTAAACGGAATACCGAATAAATCGCGCCAACTATAATTAAGGATAAGTAAAGAATTTAATGAATTTATTTTAAAAAGATGATGTAATTTAATATTGCATTTATTCTTAAGCCGATCGATCGTTTCTATACTTTCTCGATTTATTTCCATTTCAAGTAGTGAATATAGTCGACGCCGTGTTTCTATTCGTTTTAGGTTTTAGGGCTTTAATTCAGAAGTGACCTAATTAATTACCGTTCTTCAAACATTTTTTTGGCTAACTGTACATTTTCGTTTTTTTTTTCCGGATATATAGTTACATGACAGACGCAGATCGTTCCTCGACAAATAATGGCAACAGCTCTTCTCATGATAATCTTGGATGCATTTGGAATCTTATTCGGGTACTTTTCGTTTTTTTTTCCTTTGCTAAATATACCTACTGCAGGTTTTACTCTTTAATCCCAAAACGCCCTTAATTAGTTGCTAATTAATTTTTTTTTATCGCATGCAGAAGAACGACGTGTTTTTTCGATTGATATCTTTCAAGTTTCTGACCGATAGAAGATATTCTAAATCCGTAAACGCGGCTACTGTACGCCTTATTTTCAATTGCTCGCTGGTTTGGATGGTACGTATTTATTGCCACAATTTTTAGCTGCTATATTATACACTCCATTAATCATTTATTTATTTAACATGTTTATATTCATTTTTACACAGAAAGGGATACAGAAACCGCATATATTCGAAGACGACGTTGTTGATAATTTCTTAGGCTGGTCGATGAACGAGCCACAAAGAAATTCCGGTGCTCATCTCAAATTGGAGAATATTGAAACGATACGGCAAATATTAGATGTCGAAATATTGCACACATACTCCGTTGCTCTTCTTTCCGTATGCTTGACTTTGTATGTTCTTAATCCCTTTAATTTAATTTTATTTATTAATTTTTTCTATATATAATTTATATTTTTCACTATTTGTATAGTCTTGTTATGTGGGTTTTTTTCTAACATTTTTGTTTTATCGAAATTTTTAGTGGGTGCCTACGAATGAAAGATGCCTTAACAACGTACGGATTGCCGGTTATGCTAATGCAATATTTACGAAGTGGGGTTTTGGGCGAAGTAAAAAAGACTGCATTTGATGCTGCTCTCATATGGTACATACATGATCATTTAATTTATTCACTCAATATATATATCTAGATTCTTATCGACTATTTTTTTTTTCGCGTTTTGTAGGAAGTTAACTATGCCGAAAACCGATATCGGTGAAGTTTACATAGCAAGCTTCGATTCACTTACACAGCTAAGGGAGAAAGCATGTGTTAAGTGTCTGACGGTTATGGGGAAGCGTATCGAGAGTATCGAACCTCTTCTTCATGAGAAGGCGGTTGATATTTCCATTGAGTTATTAAGGAAATCTGTGAAAATTGGCGAGGGTGTACCGTTATCGAGAAGTATACTATACTTGCTCGATGTTTTGAAGGTAGTTGGTCACTTTGCGGCTCATCGAAAATTTGTAACGTTATTCGTTGACCGTGGTGGCATGCAGAGAGTTGTTGACGTTCCGAGAAATAAGCAAACATTTTTCAGTCTCTCTTTGCTCTTATTCGCCATTAATAAGTTTAAGGTAATTGTTTTCGCATAATTTTTTTATATCTCCGGTTTTTAGTATATTCAAGATCATTTTTTTTTTTCATTTTTGCCCTTTATCACTCTTAATTATTTAACAACGGTATTTTCGTAATTTTCTAAGTTTGTTTTTTCTTTTTTTTTTTTGTAATCATGTGTATCTATTGGTTTTCTTGATCTGTGAGCAAATATTTGACACCATACTATGTTTTTATGTTTCTTTTTTGCAGGGCATAATGGAACACGTGTGCGATCTTCCTTCAAACGTCATCGAAACAGTTGTCGAGTTGGCTTTGGAGCTTCTTGAGTGTCGGAATGATTTATCGAGCCAAAATGCCGGTTTATTCATCTCGTCCGCTTTTTCTTTCCGTGCGTTCGTCGAAGCATTCGACAGAAAGGATGGTTTGCGAAAGCTTCTTTGTCATCTGCAAGAGTATGCTTCCAATAAGAACAAAGCCCACTGTACTTGCACTGCACTGCACCGGTACATGAAAGCGCACCTCCACTTGTTTGTCGATTCCATTTCACACGTCTCGAAAGTTAGGGTTTCGTATAGACAACTCGACTTAAGCAACGAGGCACTGGACGTTGTGTTTCGTAAAATACAAAAGGATCAGAAAGTGGGGCCCGCTTTTGCAAGGGCGACGAGCTGGCACGCCGTCGACGAATTCTTACGTTTGAAAGGTCATATTACCGTGTTGGAGATGTGCCAGGTCTGATTTTAATTAGTATTGTTGAAATTTCCATTTTCTGCATGTATATTTATTCTTTCAGTATGTATATATATAATTTTCTTTTTTTGTTTTACAGAACACATATAGGTTACAAGATTTGCTTCCACACGTACTCGGTGTATTGCATATTGTAACTTTAATTCCATACAGCCGTGAAATAATAATAAACGCAACAGTAAGCGATGGTCGAGTCGGCATGGCTGTTATTTTGGATGCAATAATGACCCCTGCCGACGTTAAACCAGAGGTATTTATTTATTATTATTACATTCCTTTTTTTTTTTGGATTTGCTAATTAATATCCCAATAACTGCACATTTCTTGTGACAAATATGTTCAAGGGTGCTGAGCCGGCGCTACATCTGTTGATAAATCTCCTCTGCCCTCCTCAATCGATGACCGACGAATCAAATGCAGCCATCGTGCCACATCAGCAAGCTTCCTCTGAACGAGAGAAGCTAGAACAAGAATATCGACAAGCTCGAAAAGCTGTTCATGCAAACAAGGGAATAAAAGCTCTTATTCAGCTTCTTCAACCCCGGAAATTTAAATCCCTCCGTGTTCTGATATGCCGAGTCTTTCTTGGTTTAGCCAGAGATAATGAAATCGCGGATATATTACTAAAGCTTGGGGTCAGTAATCATTGTCACTCGAATATAAACTTTTATTCGATTTCACAAAAAAAAAAAAAAAAAGTTGTACAAAGTTTCTGTTTTTGACTGTCTATTTCAGGTAGCGGAAAAAGTATCGGAACTTACTCGAGATTCCGGAAAACAAAGCTCTAGTGGTGAGCATAATACGTGGGAGGCAGAGCTTGCCCAAGTAACTGTTGAGCTAATCGCGGTAAGCATTACTTATATATATATACATTACTGAAGACTACATTCATACTGATAAAGTTGTTCATTAATCTGAAGGTGGTAACTAATTGCGCAAAGGCAAGCACTTTAGCGGCGAACGATGCTGTAAGGACAACTGCTAGTTGCATCGAAAGAGCCGCCATTGCTGCTGCAACTCCCATCACTTACAATAATAGGTAACCGATCGAAAGTATTCAGCTCTTTCTATATATACAGAAGAAAACAATCTTCTATAATACCTTGTCTGAAATGATGTGAATATATGTCAGAGAACTTCTGCTCCTCATGCATGAGTATCTTCAAGAAGTGGGCCTAGCAGATAGTGCAGCTGCACTTCTCGAAGACGCTAACTTATCGCCATCTGCCCCGAAATCTACGGAAGTTATACAAATGCAATGGCCTTCTCGAGTTTCTCCCGGTGGATTCTTTTCCGAGAAATCCAAAAACAGTTCACATGGTAAATCAAAGCTCAAAATCAAACTGAAGGACAGTTCACAAAGATGTATTTCGTCTTCCAAAAATGCACAAGAACTGCCATTATCATCCACTTCAGTTGTACCGATGAAGCGAAAGCTGAACGAGACTGCACCACAAGAAAGACGAGTCAAGTCAAATTACGATTTTACCCATGAGAGAATCACGTTACATTCACTCGTCATTCAATATCTGAAGCAGCAACACGAACGATGCTCAGCTCCAATTACGACATTGCCCCCACTTTCACTCTTGCACCATCATTCCTGCCTGGAGTCAAAACAGTGTCCCGATTCTTCGTATAATGTGACAGGAAGGATCGGCGCACGTGAATACACAAGTCTTTGTGAAGGGTTTGATGCAAACCGCAACGATCGAAAATTTAAGTACAGTAGATTCAGACTGAGAAAAACTTTCGGCGACGAATCAAAGCCCCTTCTAACTAGTATGGCTTTCCTCGGAGATTCTTCTCAAATTGCGACGGGTGGATCTTCTCGTAAAGTGAAAATTTTCGATTACAACGGTGGAAGCAAAAGCGTGGCGGAGAGTTCCGCCAGTCACCGATCTCAATTGACTCTTTTGCAGTCTCATTATAAAAACGGGGCTCAACTTCTTCTTTCGTCGAGCTCGGATCACGTTTGCTTATGGAGCAGATCTTCACTTTCACATGGTCCGGTGCATTTGTTTGGAAGAATCAGACGCGCGCAGTTCAGTAACTGCGGTGCCTTATTCGGTGCAGTACCGATGGAGACTTTTCAGCGCAAGATTTATTTGTTCGATATCGAGACGTGTAAGCTGAACCTGATGCTCAAAGATGACAACACAAGATATTTAGATGATCAGGCAAATGCGAATTCACAAATTCACTTCGCCGCAACGAAATCTATGCTTCTTTGGGATGGAGCTTTGTGGGATTGCAGAGATGTAAAACCGATTCACCACTTTGAGCGGTACACTGATTTTGGTGGTGGTGGCTTTCATCCTGCTGGAAATGAGGTACATATTAGATAAATTAAATTAAATAATTTTTTTTTGTTTGGAATTTATGAAATGTAAATTAATTAAAGGAAACAATTGATCTGAAAAGGTAATTATAAACTCGGAGGTGTGGGATCTACGAAACTATAAGCTTCTCAGAAGTGTACCGTCACTGGATCGGACGACGATTAAATTCAATTCCGGTGGTGACGTCATCTACGCAATCATGAGGAGGAACATCGATTATGTGACGTCAGCGTTCGACGCTCGCCGGATGAGGAACGATTTCGTCTCCGCTTTCCGCACGGTCGACGCCATGAGCTACTCCGACATCGCGACGATTCCGGCGGAGCGCTGCGTGCTGGATTTCGCGACGGAGCCGACGGATTCCTACGTCGGCGTGGTTGCCATGAACAGCATAATTGACCGCCGGTCTACGGCTAGGGTTTACGAAATCGGCCGGCCGGAGCGGGTCGGCGGCGGATCTGCGGCGGCGTTGAGTAGCGAGGAGAGAGAAGTTGCGTCCTCGCTTCTGGAGATGCATCTGAATCGGAACGACGGCGACAGAGAGCGGTGGAGTGACGGCGGCGAAGAGGAAGATGAGGATACTGATTGGGATGTTACCGAGGAGGAGGAGGAAGTTGAGAGTGATAATGATGAATCAGAAAGCAGCTCTGGAGACGAAGATTAATTCTGAGGACAGGTGGCGTGATATCAGTGGTGGAAAATATAAAGGCCAAAATTAGATTATAGGGTTATTTATTTATTATTTATTGAGTTAAATAAAAAACACCCCTGTACTATGGACTTTGTATCATATACCCCATGTACACCCATAAATACAAAAACCCCCCTAATGTTGTATTTTTTTCAAAATATGACGAAAATACCCCTGCTAAGCCTATAAATATAAGGGTTTGTTAATTGTTAGAGCCATTTTCTACTATATTTTTTAACATTTTCGGTCAATTTTAATTGTGAAATGTTGATATTTTTATTTTTTTCTTTAAATAAAACCTTTTATTCATTTTCTACTATATTTTTTTTTTCTAAATAAAACCTTTTATTTTTGTCATTTTGAATTTCTTCATTTTTTTCTTAAATGTCTTCCGGTAGTTCATATTCTCAACAATCATAGTTGTAAAGATGTTTGTAATCTTAGGATGTTTGAACTACCGGAAGACATTTAAGAAAAAAAATGAAGAAACTCAAAAATGACAAAAATAAAAGGTTTTATTCATAAAATTAAAAAAAATCTAAGCAATTAAATGTTTTGGAGAAAAAAATATAAATACCAAAATTTTCCCACGTAAAGTTGACTGAAAATGGTAAAATATATAGTGGAAAATGGCTCAAACTATATATATATATATATATATATATATATATATATATATATATATATATATATATATATATATATATATATGTATATATATACATATACATGTGTATATATATATATATACATATATACCTATATACATATGTATATGTATATAGATATTGATGAAGCTAAAATATAGCTCACCTAAGGGGTATGGAAAAATGAGTTGGGAGAGCAAAGCGGATCAGTAGCTTGACCACTCGATGATCCTGAGGTCCCTACAAAATAAGCACACGTGAACTAAGCCGGGGGTTGATCCGGCGGAAACCCCTCCGACGCTCAAGTCAGATGTACGGATCGTAGAGAGAATAGAGAGAATAAACTCGTGGTGGATTATCAATAATGAGAACGTACCTTTACAAATGAATAAAACTTCTATTTATATGTCGTTGATTGAGTTGGGCTTATTTTGTTGGGCCCAAGCCTTACTTTGAAGGTGCTTGGGTTTTCGTGTAATGGGCCCGAATACTTTCGTGTATTGGGCCTAATTATTAAATAAATTGGGGTCCATTGGGTCGGCCCAATTAGGTATATCATTAAGCCCCCCAACTCTCGATTCGAGACGGAGACTTGTGTAGAGGGACCCGGGTCGTGTCGAGAGTTAATTGCGTCGTGGAGTGAATTGTTTCCGTTGGTGGTGAATTAATTCCTTAATTTGAATAAGGAATAATTGTATTTATTTGGCAGCGAGGTATATATTTAAGGGTTTTAAATAATATACCAGGGGCCAAATAAATATACTCCTTTTGTGGTGGAAAGAATTTACTTCAACTCTTGCGTAATAGATATGGGTATGTATCTTTAACCTTAGGTCTTCTTCTGCTTTCTGTTCTTTTATTTTATATCGGTAGAGTAGAAATTTTTTGTTGCTTGATTATTTCTTCGGAGAAATTTTTTATCTCATGTCGAACTCGGGTAATTCGAAATCTTTACGAATTAAACTTCGAGATCCGGTGGAAGGGGGTAAGAAAACTTTTGGTACGGTGAGTATGGAACGCGAGAAACTTGTACCATTGGGTGTAGAAATTGGATCTGCAGCAGGAAATTCACGAGTATCAAATAACAGGGGGTTTGTAGCAAGCTTGGCTTCGGGCGTTGGCTCGAGCCAAGCTGCCGGGCGGATGTGTGTGAGAGGGGGCGCGCACTCCCAGGCGGGTGGGAAGCCGAGTGAAGCCACGGAGCCGGCGGCTTGCACCCGGATCGAGGAGGAGAGAGGGAGGGTTGGCAGGCCACGTGGGCCAGCAGCTGTGGTGGGACGCGCGTCGGGCACGCCTCCCGATAGACGCACGCGCGCGTCGGTGGAGGAGAGAGAAAGAGGGGCGCGCGCGTCGGTTGGCGAGTTGGATGGACGCGCGCGCACCATTGGTCCACTTGGCGGCGGTGGGCGCGTGATTGGGGGCGGTTTGCAGAGACGCGCGCGCGCGTCTGGTGGGTTGGGTGAAGGGGACGCGCGCGCGGGGGCCAATGGGAGTGCTGCACGTGGTGCTGGGCAGGCTGGTGACGCGCGCGCGCGTGGATCTGCCCCTTTTGGGGCCACGCGCGCGCGTGAGGGCGCGTTACAGCCCGGTTCTGAGCCCGATTCGGGCGAAATTGACGGGCAATTATCCGGGGGTGCTGATTCGCGTGGTGTTTTAAACGGTGGAAGTTTTGGTCGGCGAGAAATCATTGAATCGTGGAGTGACGATGTAGAAGTGCGTAACAATATTAATATTTGCCCTACTGTTGATGAAGTGGGTTCTAGTAGACGTCATTATATGCGTCAAGTCGTGGATTTTGGGAGTGATAGCGATGATTCGAATGAAGCTCCTTTGGCGAGTGAACATCCGGTGTCAAGTAGTGAAGTTGAGCCGATGGTCGAGGAGGAGGAGGAAGATGATATTCCGCCGGGTGATGTTGAAGTTGATAGTAGAAGGCAAAAGAAAAAGAAGCTAATTAATTTGGACTTAGTTGATTTTGACAGTGTATTGACTGAAGAGCAGTTGCATTCTATTCGTCGTTTATCTGGAGCGCCGAGTAATGTGGAGTTGTTGTTGCCTAGGAAGGGCGATCGCTTATATTCGCCACCCGATGGGTTTCATACGGTATTTTTGGGGTACTTGATGTGCACATCTCAGATTACACCGCATCCTACCTTGTTGAAGGTTTGCGAGGAATTCAAGATTGGGTACAGTCAGCTAACGCCCACTGCTGTTCTGATGTTCCAGGCATTTCATTTTAGGGTGGTTCGAGTAGGTCTGCCTGTGTCTGTGAGTTTATTCAAGGCGTTATTTACGTTACATCGGCCCACTAAGATGCCTTTCTTTTGCTTTCATCCTCGCGTTCATTACCAATTCGTGAAGAGTGTGAAGCTATCTTTGGGGAAATGGAAGACCTATTTCTTTTACGTGAGGGCTCCCACTTTTGACGTTCCCGTAGTTTGGAATCCTACGTGTGAGAGTTTCGCGATAACTGCAAATATGGCGAAGAGGATTGAGGAATCTGGGTTGTGCGATGTGGAATTTGATCCGAGGAGTTTGATACCGACGGTGGAGGGTCAGCATCGTATATCCTTTTGTTGCTTTGAATTGTTTTTTTGTTTTGTTTTTTTTTTTTTTTTTTTTTTTTTTTTTTTTTTTTTTTTTTTTGTAGTTCTTTGGTCATGTATACCTCATGTTTTTTATGTGTTTGTTATCTTTTGTAGATGGTGGTATCACCTTTGCGGCACTTCGAGCGAAGGCGAATGGGACGTCGAAAAAGGTATCGAAGAAGGTTCCCTCTAAGTTGGGAGGTTCTTCGAATGGTTTGCCTCGCGAGGAGGTTCATGTAGAAAGTCCTCGAGTAGTAGCAGATGATCGTAGCAGTGCTGGCGTAGTGGAAGAGCGTCCACCGAAGAGGGATCGTGGCAAGGGAAAGAGGGTGGATACTGAGTATGTGGCTGTGCCTAAGCGTCCACGGGTAGATCCAGAGGAGACTTATGCTTTCCATGGTGGAGGAGGGAAACAATTGTTTACCTATGGTGTGAATCGCGACGGTAAGGAGTCGTATTGGGATGTGTCGGACCATGATTTGCCCTTGTTGAGTACCGAGGGATTTGTTCGGGAGTATGATCGTGCTCGGATGTCTGGTAAGGGTCCTTCTCACATGTTGGAGTTAGCCGGTGGGGACATCTGTCGGGTGAGTCTTTGTTTACTTAAAACAAGATTTGGCGTTACTCCCTCTCTTCCTTGTGTAAAATTTTTTTTTTTTAGTTGGTAGCGACTTGGAGATACCTCGTGGAGCACGGTAGGAATGCGGAAGCTAGTAAGGAAGGGGATCGGGTTCGAAGTCAAGCACGTGAGGATGAGCTTCTAAGTCAGTTGGAGGAAGCGCGGTCCGATCTCGCTCTACGCTCTGAAGAGCTTGCTCGGAGGACAGAGGAGCTTGCTGAGAGGACGGAGGAGCTCGAGGTTATCCGTGGTGATGCGAAGGCTTATAAAGATGATGTTCATAAGTTGAACGAATGCTACGATCAGCTCAAAGAGAAATATGAAATCGAGAAGGCGACGGGGAAAAGGTTCCTCACCACATCAGGCGGTGCGGCTTATAAAGATTCCATTGTGGAGGAGACCAAGGCTAATTTCCGAGGTAGTGATGAGTGTGTTGCTATGATTGAGGAGCATGCATTGGCTGTGGTATATAAGCCATTAGTGCGTGCTTGTCGCAAATATCTGCGCGATGCGGGTGGTATCAGCGAGGAAGTGATTCGTGGGATGGAAGCTGGCATATCCGATGAAGAGGAGGATGAGGTAGATGTCAATGTGACGGGCACAGAGCTCGTGGATGACATGGTTGCGGATGACTCCACTGTGGGTACGTCTTCCGCTCGCGGTAGGGGAGTTTAGATTTATTTGCTAGAGTAGTTAATTTTTCCCCCCTTTTTTTTTTTTAAATTTTTGCTATGGATTTCTTAGTTTGTTTTTATCGCTGATGTAGTTGGGTATGTCCACTACTATTTTATTTGAATTTCTTCCTCGTTTGACGTTGAAGTTTTATATTTCGATTTATTTATTTTGACATTGTCGAGAATTAATGCGTTGCTTCTATGTGTTTACATTAGCATTATACGCGATGTACTTGAGGAGGGGATCAATCTCCCAAGGTTTTTGTTAGGGGTCGTGCCCTTTGTTTGGACCACTTGGGTCTATGATATTTTTGTCCGTGGCCACGTTTTAAATGTAGCACCTCGTGAAACAGCTAAAGGGACCTAGATAATCCAGCTGGCCAGGCTATACGGATTATCTAAATCTCTCTAAGTGTTTGTGGGGTGGTTTTGACTTGAACTCATGGTAAGAGATAATTTGTATAGACGTAAATGCGTAGATAGTAAAGCGAAAAAGTGTTATTTATTCAACGATAGCAAAGGAGAATTGTTACATGCCTATGTGAGGCGAATGTAAGTAAATGACTAATGCGATGGGCCTACGTGAGGCAAAGGTAAATAACTACTGGTGGAGCGAGAAAGAAAAAAGAAAAATTGACTTGATAAAAATTGTTCCAAGTGATTGTACTACACTTGTTCTTCTTCTTCCACGTCTTGCTTGTACTCGTTCGTTTTGCTGTGCTGATGGTAAAATGAATTCCTTTGGCGTTTCTATGCCTGTCAAATATAATTGAGAAAAAAGAATTTTGTCTAAGCATTTGTATTGAAGACTTAGTAATTGAAGCTGAGGGGATGTGCATTGCCGATCTACGTACCATATTACGGGGATGTTTTTTCTTCCTCGCACTTCGGGATATGAAATCAACTCGTGAGTTGCTGCGAGTTACTATGTGATCATGCCTGCTAGTGGAATTATTTTTTCACGTTAGTAGGAGTAAATAAGATCATCCGTGTGCTGAATGCTAGTGGAAGTATAGTTACCCTTGGCGATGTGGTTTGGAGTGTTCTCGCTCTTTGGGCCGTTGATTGAGTAATATGCATCCCCTCGTAATTGGCTCTCAATCTGTAATAAGATGGTGGGATGTAATTATGACTCGCTGATGTAAGTAAAAATTACTAGCCCCCCAGTTTAGGTGGGATGTTAACGTACCTAGTTGTATAGTAGAAATATTCTAACCATGTAGAAACAGCTTATAAGACGAGTTACGTGGAAGGTCGCGGAGCCTGCAGATATGACAATTTGTAAGTAACTTTCATATAGAAGGGGTATGGATGGTGACCTCAACTGATCTGGAGTAAGGCAGGTGTATACCTTAGGCGTAGAACCGTTTGAGGTTCCCTATATTCCATGTTCTGGGTATAGGGTGTCCATCAATGTTCTCTAGGCGATATGCTCCAGTGTTGACTACTTTTGTGATTTTATATGGTCCTTCCCACTTTGGGTCGAGCTTGCCGATGGGGTGAGAGGCTTCAGCTTTCCGGAGGACTAAATCTCCAACTTGAAAAGAGCGGGGACGGACCTTTGAGTTATATGCCTTGGCCATGCGTGATTTGTACATCTGTTGCCGGATGTATGCGATCTCTCGTAGCTCATCTACAAGGTCTAGGCTTCCTCGCATAGCTTCTTCATTAGCTGTTGGATCGTAGTTGGTGATTCTCCAAGATGGTTCACCTATTTCAACGGGTGTTATAGCTTCTGTTCCGAAAGCTAGGTTGAAAGGCGACTCTCCGGTTGCTGCTCGTGGGGTTGTGCGATAAGCCCATAGTGCGTTAGGCAACTCGTCCACCCACTTCCCTTTGGCACTCCCAAGCCTTGTCTTAAGGTGTTGGAGTATAGTGCGATTCGTGACCTCCGTCTGGCCGTTAGCTTGTGGATTTGCTACGGATGTGAAGAACTGCTTGATGTCTAGGCCGAGGCACCAAGTTTTTACTTTGTCACCGCAGAATTGGGTTCCATTATCGGAGATGATGGAACGTGGGATTCCGAAGCGACAGACGATGTTCTTCCATAGGAATTGGATGACTTCTTCTTCTCGGATACGTGCTAAGGGTTCCGCCTCCACCCATTTGGTGAAGTAGTCCACTGCTACAATGAGGTACTTACGTCCTCCTGTGGCGGGTGGGAATGGTCCAACTAAGTCCATCCCCCATTGGGCGAAAGGGATGGGGCTGTCAATTGGTTGCATTAATGCCGCTGGTAGGTGAGTGATATTTGCATGCTCTTGGCAGGGTTTACACTTCCGGACTAACTTCTTCGCGTCTTCATGCATCGTTGGCCAATAGTAGCCTTGCCTCAGTAGTTTGAGAGCTAAAGTTCTCCCGCTTAAGTGATTTCCGCAGATGCCTTCGTGTACTTCTCTAAGTACGTAATCCGCTGTGGTCGGGTCGAGGCACTTGAGGTAAGGGAATGAGAACCCTCGTTTGTATAATTCTTCTCCCACTATGACGAAGCGAGCGGCTCTCGTTTTTAACTTTCGTGCTTCGGTGGATTCCGCTGGAAGTTCTCCCTTCTTGAGATAATTCAGGATTGGAGTGAACCAGCATGGTTCATCCTCCTCGGTGTAGTGTATTTCAGTAGGCGAATTTATCTCTGGCTGAGGTGAGGTGAGGAGCGTCACCTTCCGACTTCCGATGCTGGCCATGGAGCTTCCTAGCCTAGCTAATTTGTCTGCATGGACGTTATTGGAGCGAGGTACTTGCTTTATCTCATAACTCTCGAATTTAGATAAGAGGGTGTGCGCGAGAGCTAAGTATTTGGCCAAGATGTCTTCTTTGGCCTCGTAAACTCCAAGTACTTGGTTAACGACGAGCTGAGAGTCGCTTTGGATTAGGAGCTTGCGTGCTCCGGCTGCTAGGGCGAGGCGAATTCCCGCTATCAGTGCTTCGTATTCAGCGACGTTGTTTGAGGTTGTGAATTCGAATCGTTGAGCATATTCGAACTCATCTCCATCAGGGCTCGTTAGGACGATACCCGCTCCTCCTCCTGTGGCAGTGGAAGATCCATCCACGCTGACAGACCAAGTAGGTAGAGAGGTGTTTTCTTCCATTGAAGTCATTTTGACTAGAAAGTCAGCCAGTATTTGCGCTTTGATAGCTGGGCGGGGTTTGAATTCTACTCCGTATTCACTTAGCTCTATAGCCCATTTTGCTAATCGTCCGGACGTTTCGGGACTCCTTAGTATTTGCTTCAGTGGATAATTGGTGAGAACCACTACTTGATGTGACTGGAAGTAAGGTCGAAGCTTCCGGGCTGCGTTGATGAGGGCGAGAGCGAGCTTCTCCATATTGGTATAGCGTTGCTCGGCCCCTTGAAGAGCGCGACTTATGTAGTATATGGGTTGGTGACCTCTTCCTCCATCTCGGATGAGGACCGCGCTGATGGCATCAGCCGAGGTAGCTAAGTACAGCATGAGTGTGTCTCCCGGCTGAGGTTTTGTGAGCAAGGGTGGTGAAGCGAGGTATGACTTTAGCTCAGTGAAGGCTTTTTGACATGCCTCATCCCACTCGAACTTTTTTCCTCCCCTTAGAATCTTGAAAAATGGGAGAGCCTTGTCCGCTGATCTTGAAATGAATCTATTCAGGGATGCTAAACAGCCGTTGAGTTGTTGAACTTTCTTGATCGATGTTGGCGGAGCCATGGAGGTGATTGCTTCGATTTTAGCGGGATTAGCTTCGATTCCTCGCTGCGAAATCATATAACCCAAAAATTTGCCTCCCTTAACTCCGAATGAACATTTGAGGGGGTTGAGCTTCATCTTATATTTTCGCAGGGTGGCGAAACACTGATCCAGATCAATTAGGTGGTCCGAGACCTTGACACTTTTGACGAGCATGTCGTCGATATACACCTCCATATTTTTACCGATTTGATCTGCGAACATTTTGTTCACTAGACGCTGGTAGGTGGCTCCTGCGTTTTTTAACCCGAAAGGCATGACTTGATAGCAGTAGATGCCTTGGTCAGTGATGAAACTAGCCTTCTCTTGATCTTCTGGTGCAAGTAAGATCTGGTTATATCCCTTATATGCATCGAGGAAGCTGAGGAGTTCGCACCCCGAGGTCGAATCGATGAGCTGATCGATTCTGGGTAGAGGAAATGGGTCCTTAGGACATGCTTTGTTGAGGTCAGTGAAGTCTACGCATAATCTCCATTTTCCTCCGGGTTTAGGAACGAGCACTACGTTCGACAGCCATTCAGGGTACTGAACTGGTCGTATATGACCTGCCTCTAGAAGTTTAGCCACTTCTGCTTTGATATGCTTGTTGCGTTCGGGTCCAAACGTTCGTTTCCTCTGTTTGACTGGCTTCATCCTCTTGTCGACGTTAAGTCGATGTAGGGCTACCTGAGGGGGAATGCCCGACAAATCTTGGGCTTTCCATGCGAGCACATCTCCATTGTGTCGCAGGAAGTTGATTAGCTGCTGCTCCGTCTCAGGATCTAAATCAGATCCGATGCGTAGGAGTTTGGAATCATCTCCAGGTGTGAGCTCTATGAGCTTAAGCTCTTCGACAGCCGCTAGCTTGATGCTATCGTCTGGTACACTGATGAGGATTTCTTTATTGTCCTCAATGATTGCATTGACCCACTTCCGTTTGTCGGATTTTTGGGTATCGTCTCCCTTTCCGGGCGGTTTAGGCTTCTTTGAGGGTTCTCGTAAGGCCCTTGCATAGCATTCTCGAGCGAGACGTCTATCTCCAAGCACTTCTCCCATTCCATAGGGAGTAGGGAACTTCCATTTCTGATGGTAGGAGGAAGGTACTGACTTGAATGTGTGGATGGCTGGCCTCCCCAGAATGATGTTGTAGGGTGATGGCCTGTCGACGACGAGGAACTTGATTAGTTTCGTGATTCGACAGGGGTCTTCCCCTAAAGAAACAGGCAGCTCCACTTCTCCCATTGACAAAATGCCTTCTCCTGTGAACCCTTTCAGGGGTGTGGAGATGGGACTAAAACGGGCATTATCTATGCCTAGCTGCTTAAAAGCATGGAGGTACATGATGTCAGCTGAGCTCCCACCATCTACTAATATTTTCTTGACCAAGAAGTTGGCCACCGTTGTTGTTACCACTAATGCGTCGACATGGTCTTCCTCTGGACCTTCGAGGTCGGAGGAGTTGAAGACTATGCTGTGATCAGGTCTTCGTATTTGATATACGCGTTCGGATGGAGAAGCGCGTTCTTGATTCATGCGCGCTGATCGAGCGAGTGTGCGTCTTGCATTATGTGAATCGCCTCCCGCCGGTCCTCCGGAGATGAAGGAGATGATTCTTCGGGTAGGTTGGTTATCATTGTTATCTAGGTCACGTCGGTGACTCCCATCTTCTCGTCTTTGTTGTTGATCTCGGTTATTATCTCGGCGTGGAGGATCATCACGGCGTTTATTTCGCGGCTTATCGACGTATTCGCCTAAATGGCCCTGTTTGATCAGCCTCTCAATCGCCATTTTAAGTTGTGCACACTCTTCCGTAGTATGCCCTCTGTCCTTATGGAATCGACAATAGCGATCCGATTTTTCTCGCTTTGCGTTTGGCTGCATAGGACGTGGAGGTTCTGCTAAACCTTTCTGCTCTATCACGTGAAGGATTTCCGTGAGGCGAGTGTTCAACGGAGTGAACCTATTGTAGGAGGAAGAGGGTTGGCCTTGAGGTGGTAGTGGTGGACGTCGATCGTCGCGCCTCCTATTGTCCTGACGGTCGTCTTCCCTTTTTCTTTTAGGAGGAGCATGGGTAGAGGCTTCCTCTATCCGGACGTATTTTTCGGCTCGATTCAGCAACTCTTCTAGGTTGCCTGGAGGTCCTCCGGCGATAGATTCTTTGAATCTACCCGGTTTCAAGTTCTGCTGCATGATCCCGGAGAGCATGTCTTGTCCTACACTGGGGACCTCGTGGACGGCTTCTACGAAACGCTTAATGTAGTTGCGGAGCGTCTCGTTATCTCTCTGTACTATAGAGAAAAGATGAGCTGGAGTCTTGGCATATTGTTTGTTGATGGCGAATTGGTTGGTGAAGCGGGTCGACAACCGAGCGAAGGTGTCAATCGACCCTATGGGCAGGGAGTTGAACCAATTCATTGCCCTCTTGGAGAGAGTGGTGCGGAACATTTTGCACATCGCGGCATCTGTTGGGCCATATAAATCTGCCATGGCACTGAATTTCTCTATATGTTCCTGTGGGTCGGTGGTCCCTTCAAATTGTGGTAACCCCGAGATCTTTACCCCTTGAGGTAAAATCTCGTTGAGAATGTCTATGGTGAAGGGACTGCGTCTTGTTGGGGGAGGCATTCTTTCATCCCTTTGATTATTTGGTTGGGAGAAAAGGTTTTGGCGAGACATTCTGCTGTTTACTTCGCCTTCTCCCTCATTAAAGAGAGGGACTCTTGGTGGTGACGCATTCCCCCGTGGGGGTGAGCGTGGACGTCGCTGTCTGGGCTGTGCTCCTCGGTGGTTGGTAGATAATTGCACTCGGGATCGTGGATCCGAGGTAGAGGAGGAGACACTTATTTGATTCGCTATTGGCTGTGGGGCCACGGGTGGCGCTACAGGTGGAGCTGGTGCTGGTATCGCATTGGGAGCGTTTGCTCCCATCGTGGCGATGTATTGAGTTACAGCCTCCGTGGCGGCGCGAGTAGAAGCTTCCGCTATCATACGTTGGAGCGCGTCCTCGGTTATTTGAACCGTTCGAGGAGCAGGGAGAGGTGGATCGGCGAGTGGTGGGTCCCGAGGGGGGATCACCTGAACCTCGCGAGGTGGATCTGCAGTACGTGGAGGAAGTTGCTCCGCGGCGCGTGGAGGAGGTGGGATGCCAGATCCTCCACGGGTGGGGAGGTTATTAGCTGTGTCGTTTTCTCTCCGAGCTGATGCCTCAGGAGGATCTTGTTGGCTACGTGATCTGGTTTGCATCGTTCCCACAGACGGCGCCAAAATGATGAAGCTAAAATATAGCTCACCTAAGGGGTATGGAAAAATGAGTTGGGAGAGCAAAGCGGATCAGTAGCTTGACCACTCGATGATCCTGAGGTCCCTACAAAATAAGCACACGTGAACTAAGCCGGGGGTTGATCCGGCGGAAACCCCTCCGACGCTCAAGTCAGATGTACGGATCGTAGAGAGAATAGAGAGAATAAACTCGTGGTGGATTATCAATAATGAGAACGTACCTTTACAAATGAATAAAACTTCTATTTATATGTCGTTGATTGAGTTGGGCTTATTTTGTTGGGCCCAAGCCTTACTTTGAAGGTGCTTGGGTTTTCGTGTAATGGGCCCGAATACTTTCGTGTATTGGGCCTAATTATTAAATAAATTGGGGTCCATTGGGTCGGCCCAATTAGGTATAGATATATATGTATATATATATAATATATATATATATATATATATATATATATATGCATGCTTGAGTAGGGGTATTTTCGTCATATTTTGTAAAAAATGTAATGTGAGGGGGAGAGTGTTTGTATTTATGTGTAGTATAGGGGGGTATACGATACAAAATTCATAGTACATGGGTGTTTTTGTATTTAACCCTTATTTATTTTATAGAGAGGGAGTTTCAAAATTTTGAAACATATATAGAGAAAATGTTGTTGTTGTTTACTTATTTTCTGAAATATGTTTGTAAATCAAAATTGGATTGACATTTTATGTATACGTTATGAATTGGTTAATAAAAATATTATGCTCGTCTCTATATTTTTGATTATATTCCACTCATCGGAGGTTGGGGGACTTAATTGTTATTTTTTGTGTAGACCTGAATTATTTAGTGGATTGAGGTCATTTAATTGGAGCTCGTTCGGTTAATGTTGGGTACCCGTTGAACTCGATAATTATTACAGACCAAATAATAATTATTTAATAACAAATAAATACCTATGGGAAATGGGATTAGGGAGTACAGATATTCCTACGAAAATAAAATAATAAACACAAATAGAAATTACAATAAATTATAATAAATATTCGTGCTAACCCAACTGATTCGACTTGCGAATCAGGGAAGACGACGGTCCTTTCCGGCTCAGTCCTCAAGGCTGTTCTCGTCCAAGTCCCTGTCCAGGTGCCTCCAACACTCCAGGAATCGAGCCACACCACCACGAACAGCCACCTTCCGTCAAGACCCGTATTCACCCGAACCCTCACTCAGAAACCCAAATCTCAAAGAACAGATACTCACACAGACTGTATCCGAGAAAAAACCCACAACCCGATTTTAGACACACAGCCCAAAGATTCTCAAACACAGCAGAATTTTGGGAAGAAAAGGAAGTAAATAATTGGTTTTTTCGTACCTCTCACTTTTTGGGGCCAGAAGAATAAATAGGCCCTCAAACGAGCAACAAGAAGCGAAGAAATCGCAGAGCAGATCAGATCCGCCATGAAAGACGGACCAGAAGAAAACCACCGAGAGAAGAAGCGGCGGAGAAAGAAAGGAGAGAAATTAGGTTTTGCTGAATGAGAGAGAAGAGGGTTTTATATGGTGGAATGTGTGGCTGAGATTAGATTTGATAATCTAACGGTCATAATAAAACCTGTACTCAAAGTGGTGATGGGCTGATTCCTTTTGAGAGTGGGCTGCCATTTGGAAGTGGGCTTGGGCTGGTTTTAAGTTAACCATCTGGGCCCAAACACCAACAATCTCCACCTGGACCAGATGGGTCATCGGAACAGCAACTGAGGTCATCATTGCCGGGTAAATGTACCTGCACTCAACAGAAAGAGTTAGTACATAATTTATTTGCATAAAATAAAATTAAACTACGAAAGCAATAAAAAATGAAATACATAATGTAAATCAACCTTTCGTCTCGAAATTTAGATTCTTCAAACAAGACCTAAATTTTTCGATGGGTAGGCATTTAGTACCCATATCAGCCGGATTAAATTCGGATGGGATCTTTTCAAGTCTAATTTTGCCACGATCCACAATGTTACGAATAAAGTGGTACTTAATTTGTATGTGTTTAGTTCTCTCGTGGAAAACCGGGTTCTTACACAATTGAATACCTGATTGGCTGTCTGAATAGACAACTACTTCTCCATTTAAGAAACCAATTTCCTTAAGAAGCCCTTTAAGCCAAATGGCTTCTTTCATAGCCTCGGTTGCAGCAATGTACTCTGCTTCAGTAGTAGATAAAGCTACTATACGTTGCAACTGAGATTTCCAACTAATGCAAGAGCCACACAAAGTGAAAACATACGAAGTAGTAGATTTCCTATTATCTCTATCATTAGCAAAATTAGAATCCACATATCCGATTAATTCAACACCATTATTAGATTTGGAGAAATTTAATCCCAAGTTCAATGAACCTTTCAAATAACGAAGAAGCCATTTAAGCACTTCCCAATGCGGCATACCGGGATTAGACATATATCTACTTAAACAACTAACCGCATACGCAATATCAGGCCGAGTACAAACCATAAGATACATAACAGATCCAATAGCATTGGAGTAAGGCACATATTGCATATCATTTATTTCAGATTCAGTAGAAGGAGACTGAGTCTTACTTAGCAAAAAATGGGCAGCTAATGGCACAGAAGCAGATTTAGCAGAATTCATTGAGAATTTTTCCAAGATCTTTTCAACATAAGAAATTTGATTAAGAAACAAGGTGTTATTACTACGATCCCTATCAATATTAATTCCAAGAATCTTCTTGGCATCTCCTAAATACTTCATATCAAATTGTTCACTTAGACACTTTTTGATATAATCAATGGATTTCAAGCAAGGACTAATTAGGAGCATATCATCAACATAAATTAACAGAAACATAGGGATACGAGCATTCTCCATAAAATAAAGGCAAGGATCGAAGTCGCTTCGTTTAAAATTCAAAGAAAGCATGCAAGAGTCAAATTTCTTATTCCATTGCCTAGGAGATTGTTTCAAGCCATACAAAGACTTTTTAAGCAAACACACATGTTCACCTTTATTAGGATCTATAAAGCCCTCGGGCTGTTTCATATAGATCGTTTCATCCAATTCACCATGCAAAAACGCAGTTTTAACATCCATTTGCTTCAATTCCCAATTAAAATGAGCAACTAAAGCAAGCATAATACGCACAGTAGTGAATTTAACAACAGGGGCAAAAATTTCGGTGTAGTCAACACCCTCTTTTTGAGTAAAGCCCTTGGCCACAAGCCTAGCTTTATACCTAATCGAATCTACTTCACTTTTGACCTTAAACAGCCATTTGCAATCTACCACAGAACAATTAGCAGGTTTAGGCACAAGTTCCCAAGTATGGTTAACATGCAACGAGTTCATTTCATCATTCATAGCATTTAACCATTCGGTAGATTTATCAGATTTTAAGGCATCTTTATACGACTTAGGCTCATTTCCATCAAGTGATTCAAACACATTAAAAACATGTGAAGCAAGGTGAAAATCATCAAAGTGTTTAGGTTTCCTAACATGCTCACGTCTAGGTCTATCCCTAGCAAGTTGATAATCAGACAAATCATCCACGTTAGGCAAATCAGTTTCGACAGTTTGATCTTGCAGATTTTCAGATAATTCAGAATCACTCACATCATCAGATTTAATAGGCAATTGCTCCACCTCATTTGGAGTAGATTGAGGAATAACCACATTAGGGACAGCAAGACAAGGAAATTCAGATTCATTAAAAATAACATCCCTACTAATTATGGTTTTGTAACCAAATTCCCCTTTCAACCAAAGCCTATACCCCTTAACCCCATCGGGGTAACCTAAGAAAACACATTTCACGGAACGGGGTTCAAGTTTGTCACCTTTATGGTGAACAAAAGCAGCGCAACCAAAAACATGCAAGTTTGACAAATCTACTTTCTTACCACACCACACAGATTCAGGTAAGTCGCCATTTAATGGCACAGATGGAGAACGATTAATCAAATAAGTAGCAGTCAAAATTGCTTCACCCCAAAACAACTTTGGCAGTCCAGAACTAGTTAACATAGCCCTTACTCTTTCGAGAAGGGTTCTGTTCATTCGTTCGGCCACACCATTTTGTTGTGGGGTGTGCACAACAGATTTATGCCTCCTAATTCCAGATTCAGCACACAGATTATCGAATTCTAGGTTGCAAAACTCAGTTCCGTTATCTGTCCTAAGTGTTTTTATACGTTTACCTGTTTGATTTTCAATCAGCATTTTCCACGTTTTAAATTTATCAAAGACATCAGATTTTTGCTTTAACAGGAAAACAAACACTTTACGAGAATAATCATCAATAATAGACAGAAAATAACGGTTCCCACCATGTGTAGGAACACTGGCAGGACCCCACACATCAGCATGAATATATTCTAGGATTTCCGTGCATCTAGATGGATTGGGAGAAGGATTTTCAGGAAAAGGAACATGCGTTTGTTTACCTAAAATGCATGAATCACATAGAGTCACAGAAGACACTTTATCATTTCCAAAATACTGATTTTTATGCAATATACTAAGCCCTTTATTACTCATGTGACCTAGCCGTTTATGCCATAATTCAGATAAATCATTTTGGACAACATTCACAGATGCAGAAGATTCAGCAGAACAAACATACATATTTCCCATTCTCAAAGCCTTAAACAAATAACGGCTACCCTTCATAATATTCATGCAACCATCACCCCAATCCCCACGGAAACCATCATCTTCAAGTACAGCACACGAAATCAAATTATGACTTAAAGTAGGAACATGCCTCACGTTTTTCAAGGTTAACACATAGCCCGAAACAAATTTTAAGCATACAGTTCCAATACCATTCACAACTATTCTAGTGCCATCAGCTAAAGTAACACCACAGTTTTTCATTTGCACATAGTCAGAAAAAACTTCCCTACGTGGAGTCATATGATATGAACATGCAGAATCAAGAAGCCATTCATTCTCACTAAGAGAGGCTAACACAGAATTCACAGAAGCATGCATACCACTTAGCATAAAAACATCACCCATATTATCAGAAACTTGATTCACATTAGCAATTTTCTGATCTCTCCTAGGTTTAGGGCACACATTAGAAAAATGGTTCGGATCACCACAATTATAACACTTCCTAGGAGTATTTGGTTTCACATTATACTTTCCATTCCACTTGCCCTTTTTCTTGTTTTGAAAATTTGAAGAACTTTGCGCATTTTGATTGAAAGCCGGGTTTTTGTTTTGAAAACGATTTTGTTGCTTTCCTTTCACAAAGTTCACCTCACCAAAAGATTTATTGCTCTTGTTCACTTTTAAATCCAACTCCTTACTTTTCAAAGCATTTATAACAACATCAAGAGTCACAGAGTCCCTACCATATTTAATGGCAGATTTTAAATCATTGTATGACTCTGGTATGGCATTTAAAAGAACAATTGGAGTATAATCATCAATATTTTTATCTCCAGTCAGTTTAATATCTTGAACAAGTTTTGTAAATTGATCGATGTTGACATCAATCTCTTTGTTCAAGTCAAGTTTAAATCTGAAAAATTTTTCGAGCAAAAACAATTTTGAGGGCAAGGAAGTTTCAGTATAAAGTTCCTCCAACTTATCCCATAGTTCTCTAGCAGATTCATGCTTTCCTACCTTTCTAATCACAGAATCACTCAAATTCAGAATAATAGAGGCATAAGCAAGTTCATCAAATTCTTCACGTCTGGCATTAGCCATAAAAACATCTTCTAAAGAAATAGCTTTAAAGCATTTTTGTTGAATTAAAATACTTTTCATTTTTTGTTGCCAGATTGAAAAATCACCTTTTCCATCAAAAGGAGCCACAGAATAAGCAGTCATAGAAGCCATTATCCAGAACACACAGCAGGATAAAAAATTACGATTGCGCAAATAAACGATACCAAAGTTGACGTAAAGCAAGTGACGAAAACCTAGCAGTCCTCCCTCAACTACCCCAACCAGATCAGGAAGCACTAGCGGTTCCCGCAAGCTGGGTTTTTGTGTAGAGAGAGAGGTTAAACTAAATCGAAAAATAAATCTAGATTTGGTATCGTGAAGACAATTCAAGTAAGCAGCGGAATAAATAAACGAGAATTTAGCACACACAGATTGAATCACAGATTCAGCTAAATTAACACAAATGGACACACAGATCCAGCACTTAATGGACACACAGATCCAACAATTAATGGACACACAGATCCAGCAATTAATAAAACTGGACACACAGATCCAGAAACGCAACCAAAAAATAAACAGGAAAATTAAAACCAACCATAGGGGGTTTAGAATACAATACCTGAGCAAAACCCATGGTAGGGTTTTGTACGCCAGTTCAACGGGTACAACAATTTAATGCTCTGGTACCACTGTTGGGTACCCGTTGAACTCGATAATTATTACAGACCAAATAATAATTATTTAATAACAAATAAATACCTATGGGAAATGGGATTAGGGAGTACAGATATTCCTACGAAAATAAAATAATAAACACAAATAGAAATTACAATAAATTATAATAAATATTCGTGCTAACCCAACTGATTCGACTTGCGAATCAGGGAAGACGACGGTCCTTTCCGGCTCAGTCCTCAAGGCTGTTCTCGTCCAAGTCCCTGTCCAGGTGCCTCCAGCACTCCAGGAATCGAGCCACACCACCACGAACAGCCACCTTCCGTCAAGACCCGTATTCACCCGAACCCTCACTCAGAAACCCAAATCTCAAAGAACAGATACTCACACAGACTGTATCCGAGAAAAAACCCACAACCCGATTCTAGACACACAGCCCAAAGATTCTCAAACACAGCAGAATTTTGGGAAGAAAAGGAAGTAAATAATTGGTTTTTTCGTACCTCTCACTTTTTGGGGCCAGAAGAATAAATAGGCCCTCAAACGAGCAACAAGAAGCGAAGAAATCGCAGAGCAGATCAGATCCGCCATGAAAGACGGACCAGAAGAAAACCACCGAGAGAAGAAGCGGCGGAGAAAGAAAGGAGAGAAATTAGGTTTTGCTGAATGAGAGAGAAGAGGGTTTTATATGGTGGAATGTGTGGCTGAGATTAGATTTGATAATCTAACGGTCATAATAAAACCTGTACTCAAAGTGGTGATGGGCTGATTCCTTTTGAGAGTGGGCTGCCATTTGGAAGTGGGCTTGGGCTGGTTTTAAGTTAACCATCTGGGCCCAAACACCAACAGTTAAAAATATACGAATCACCTTAATTATGTTCTTCGAATCTATGACACTTCTCAGAGAATCTTTTTTTTGTTTGGAAAAATTGGAGCATTTAATACACACACGTGAGGGCGTTGGAGCTTTTGGTTCCTTCGATGTCTAAGTGAGCCACATATTTAGGAGAAAATAAATAAGAGTCTTAAATTGCGTAAAATAATTAAAGAATGAATTAATTAACAATACCGACAAATAATCTATTTATACATGATGATGCAGAACGCAGGCACAATAACAAATTAATTGCAACGAATTAATACGAAATAACACAAGAGCTCTGTAATCCACCAGAAAATTGTGACCACTCTAAAAATAATATTATAATAAACGATGATGAAAAATAATCCCTACAGCAACTATATATACTAATAAAAGCTTAAATTCCCTAATTAAACTAGGAAAACGAAATATCACCAAAAAAGGTAAAAATGAAATAATTCTAAATCCAATAGAATATTGCAATTTGGAAATAATACAGTTTGAGGATTTCAAATTCGAATTTTCTAAAATTAATTATGAATTATTTAAAACTTTCTTAAAACAACAACAACATTGTTTTGAGGACCTAAACGACCTTGAAACACCAAAATTCATTGTAGATTATGTTATAGATGCGTGTTTAGATCCCCACGTCGTTCCGGTTCAGAAAAGCTTGGTTCCGCACAGTTCCACCTCCGTCGCCACTCCATCAATATGCTTTGATTAACTTAATAGTGGGCTGGAGATAATTATTTGATTTTCTACTTGCAATTGAGTTCATGTCTTGAATTATGAGTTTGGACTATAAATAATGGGCTAAAGGAGAAAAAATTTCATTTTGAACAATAGTATGACTTTTTTTGACACAACATTTATATAATAGGGATTATTTGACAAACCCCCCTCATATCCATTGTACAATTAAGATGGGTCCATGTTTTTTTTCTCTCTTTAAGAAAAAACCACGATCTTTTATCTTTCTCTGACTTTTCTTTTCACCGCCCAACTTTTCTCTCTTTTATTTTCTCTTCTCCATCACGTTCGCCTCTGCCGCTGCAATTTTTCAGATCGATTTGGCCGTAGAAAACGACATCCACAACTCATAGATCGCTCTCATATCTCTTTCGTCAAATCAAATCTGTCGCGAGGGGCTTCAATCCGAGCAATTTCAGCCTTCTTTCAACGAAGGTAACAATCATTAGATTATTTAATCAACGTTTACACAACTTGATAAGAAGGTAACAATTATTATATTTTTTGGTTAATTATTATCAATTTTTTCTTCTGTTTTGTTTTATGTATTTGGTTCAATTAAGCTGAAGGGCTTTTGGATCTGGATTTGTTTTTTTTTTATTTTTGAAAAAGGATATTTTGAATTTGGTTAATGTTTTATTGTTTAAATAATGTAGACAACTATTCATTCATTATTTTTTTATTGTTTTTACGATCTTAATTTACTTTAGAAAACATAAATTGATATATAATGAATAATGTCATCGGAAAAACAACATAGTAATATAAAAACAACTTTAATTGGCAATTTGTGGATAAATCATGGACTTTATTGTTCATTTTTTAGTGGACTTTTGTTTTTATTATTGTTCTTCTAAACATTAAACCAAAACATAAATCTTATATGTCTGTGTTATTGTTCTTCTGTTGCATTGTATAGTGTACTTCGTTAATTTCATAGTCGATTTCAATAAATTTATAGTGGATTTCGATAAGTGTATATAAAGTGGTTTTCGATGAATTTGTAGTAAATTTTGATAAGTATATAAAGTGGTTTTCATGTTTATATAGCTATTTATACAGATTGGTTTTCATGTTTATATAATTGTTTATGCATAGTGGATTTTGATAAGTATATACAAATTGGTTTTCGATGAATTTGTAGTGAATTTTGATAAGTATATAAAGTGGTTTTCATGTTTATATAGCTATGTATACAGAGTGGCTTTCATGTTTATATCGTGGTTTATGCATATTGGATTTCGATAAGTATATACAAAGTGGTTTTCGATGAATTTGTAGTGAATTTTGATAAGTATATAAAGTGGTTTTCATGTTTATATAGCTATTTATACAGAGTGGTTTTCATGTTTATATAGTTGTTTATGCATAGTGGTTTTCATTGTTGTTCGCTCAATTATTTTTCGTTTCAACAAATTGATGCAATATTAGTAGGTTGAAAAAAAATTGTTTATGAAAGTTTCCATAATTACCAAGATGGTGTGACACCAAGGTTTTATTTGGAAATTGGTTTTCATTTGCTAATTAACTTTTTTTTCTTATTCATATTGATTTAGTGACCCTCGTCGGCTTTGTTGGTGGTGTACTGGTCTTGCACTTCTTCCTGGACATAGTAGTGGTTTACGTTTCAAATAGTGGATTTTCGAATAGTGAATTTACGTTTTTTTTGTTTTTTAGTTTTGTGTTGTATTAGTAGTGAATTAAGTATGTTTTTAGTGAATTTCAATAAGTTTGTTGTGGATTATGTTAATATTAAAGTCAATTACGTTGATTTTACAGTGAAGTTTACAATAATTTTGACAGTATTTTTCGATAAATTTGGATTAGTTTTGGATGAAATAATGGATTTTAATTTTCGTAACTTGGTGGAAAAAATAAAAAAAATATATAAAAGAAAAAAAATAAAAAAAATTAGACGTTAAAATTCATATTTTTTAAACCCGGTGTAAAAAATAAAAAATAAAATAACAATATTGAAATTAAATAAAAACAATATTTTGTTTTAACATTGTAATAAAAAAACAAAAAAAAAGAATAAAAAAACTTTTTTTTAAGTAGAATAATAAAAAAACTAAATCATATATAATAGTATGATAGGATTTGTTGTGGATTTCAATGAATATGAGGAGTTATTTTGGAGAGAGAGTATGCTAGGGGCATTTCAGATAATTTAAGTTAAATGGACTTATGTCAAATATCAATTATTAAAAATGGATTTATTATAAAGTTAAAATTGAATAAAGGTGTTTGTCAAATAGCCCCTATATAATAAGACTCGTTATTTTTATAAGGGGAAAGTACAGTTTGCACCCCTGAACTATATGGCTTGTCTCAAACACCCCCTTGAACTACAAAACGTAACGAAATAGCCCATGATATTTTGGGTCAACGTTGAAAACAATAACACCGTTAAGTTTTGAGTCATTTACGATTTTTTGTTCAGCAAATTAAGTCATTTACCTTTGTGCCCCTCAAAACCCCTCTGAGGAAAACCATCTTTCACTCCATCACACAATCTTAACTTCAGAACTTCTTCTCCCTCTCTCCAAAAAAACAAATCTTTATAATCTAGTCTGTAAAAATCAGAAGAGCAAAACCACGTACAGTTCATGGGTTCGCAAAATTCAAGGATTTGGGACAAACCTCAATTAATTGGCCAAAAGAACAGAAATTATCCCTCAATTAATTGTGCAAGCAAGGATTTGAGGCTGTTGATGTCTCGTTCTCCATCCATATGTCCGATTACACACCATTGTCGGCCCCTGCCGTAGCAGCCAGTGGCGTATCCACTGTGGTCCTAGGGTGTGCAACTGCACACCCTTGATTTTGAAAAAAAAATATTCCCTATATATTTATATATTATATAACTGTAAATGTAAAAATTGCTGAAGAGATCTTGTAGCTGAACTGGTAGGGATCTCCCTTCAAATACAGAGAGGTGCAGAGTTCGAGACTCAGATTGAACCCTTTTATTTGGAATATTTCAAAGTTTTTTTGTATTTCTAATACATATAATATTTCAAAAAATCAAAATCTCCTAATAAAACATATATTTTGCTATTTTCAACTTTAATTTCCATTCCTTTAATATTTTATATAATCTACATTATTCCAAAATTCTTATAATATTTTATATAATCTAAATTATTCCAAAATTCTTAATTTTATATATATATGCTTGTTTTTTTTTAATTTCTAATACATATAATATTTCAATTGTTTTCAAATTTTTTGAATATGTGGGTATTTTTGAATATTTCAAAAAATCAAAATCTCCAATAATATTTCAATTGTTTTCCAAAATTTTTGAATATGTGGGTATTTTTGAATATTTCAAAAAAATCAAAATCTCCTAATAAAACATATATTTTGCTATTTGCAACTTTAATTTATTTACCATTCCTTTAATATTTTATATAATCTAAATTATTCCAAAATTCTTAATTATATATATATACATATATGCATTATTACAATTATTTTCTAAATTTACAACTATATTTTTTTTTTAAATTCAAAATCTGCTAATGAAATACACATTTTGTCACTTGCAACTTTAATATGCTTACCACTCCTTAAATATTTTCACCAATTTTATGTCTAAATATTTCCTAAATCAGCCCAAAATTTGTAAAATAATCCCTTTAAATTTGAAAATATTACATATTTTTATTATTTAATGTGCATAGTATTAAAAAAAAAATCGGGGGCGCTGCCCCCGAACCCCCGTAAACTTTTACCTTTTTTACTATATTTAATTCCGAACACCCTTGGCAAAAATCCTGGATTCGCCACTGGTAGCAGCCAAAACTCCGTCACACGCGCCGACTGTTCAATCACATCTTCAACTGCCAAATCGACTACACACTCGTCGAGCATGGAACCACTGTCTTCACCCAATGAAGTTCCTACACCAGTCCTCTCTCTCTCTCTCTCCTCATTCACCATTATCTAAGATTAATTGTGAATCTTCTCTTTCTTTCTGCAAAATCTCTTTCTAAATGTTCCTACTTCGACTTTGAGATGCATCTGTTCAATTGTAGTGCTAGCGAAATTAGCCCAATAATTTTCAGAAGTTTTTGTTTTTGATTTTTTTTTTTAATTTGGGCGAAAATTAGAATTCAATCGATTTTTCATTGTTAATGGTTTTATTTAGTTTTTAAAGTTAAAATGGAAATCAAACAGGTATATATAGGTATAGATATATTATATACACATGCATACAAGCACATCATACCAAGGGGTAAAATAGTCAAAAGAAATTCAACAACAATAAAAGTTATTAAAAAAGTAAAAGTCAACAGGCCCATCAGCATATACAAACGGATTTGAAACGGAAGGGTTGATTTGTTACATTTTGTGGTTTAGGGGGTGTTTGTGACATGACCCATAGTTCAGGGGTGCAAATTGTACTTTCCCCTTTTTAAAATATTGATGTTAATAATAATTAGTGATTACATTAAATTCGAACAATTTTGACTAAATTTTGCATTTTTATAGACGTCAAATATAATAGAGTAGATTGATTGTTGACTGGTGTTGACTTCTTGTTATATCATAAAATCCAAAGAAAGAAAAAACATAAAGAAAATAAATAACCAATTAAATTTAATATTTAATGCAATATATTTATTTAATAAAATGGTTAGGGTGGGGTCAGAAAGATCTCCATAGGAATCATCGTCAAAAAGCGGCAAAATGAATATACAAAGAGTAAATAATAAAATAATAAAAATAAACAAATGCTTCACTTTAGGACACGTGTCCAAACACTATAAATATAGAAAGCAACAGCACATTCACACTCGCAGTTTTTCGTTTGCCCCCCAGAAAACGTTTTCTAGGTGAAATAAATACAGAAATCCACCAAACAAATCTCATTTCAATAGCTGTAATTGTAAATTCAATTTTTTTGCATCATTTGTTTTCCTTTTGAGTCAAAAAGCATCGATGGATTTTCCAATGGAAACTCAGTCGCCGCCGCAGCCTGAACCCTCCGCCGTCGTGATGGAGGTGGAAGAGCTGCCGGAAAATGAAGTGGATGGTGAAATGGAGGTTTTGACGGCGAGAGTGAAGTCGTTAATGGATAAAATCACAGAAAATACTGATAACCCTAACCCCATTTTAATCAACGCTATCTCCACTATCCTTGAATCTCTCGAATCAAGGTATCAACTTGTGTTGCTCTCTACATGCAACAAAATCCACATAATTTAATTCATTTTTTTCTATTTTTTTCTAATATCTACACAAAATCCAGATAATTCAGTTAATTTTTAATTTTTTTTCATTTTTGATTTTTGTGTTGATTTTGTTTTAATTTTATTTTTTTGATTTTTTTGTTATTTTTTTTTTAAAATATCTACACAAAAACCAAATTATTCAGTTAATTTCTTATTTTTTAAATTTTTTTGTTAATTTTTTTAAATATCTTGTAGATCGTATCTATTAGTTTATTTAACTATATGTGTGTTTATGTAAATGGTAGAAGTGAGATCTTGGTGAACATTCTTATCAAAAAAAAAAAAGAGATCTTAATTAAGATAGAAAACATAAACCGAAAAAACCGAAAAAACGGAACTCCAAGTCCAATTAAGTATAGATCTTAATTAACGAACTACGGAAAAGAAACATAATTTACCGACCGCAGCTTTCCCGCGTTCTCTTAGCTCGTTTTTTCGACATTTGTGGAGTTTTCTCTTGTGCACGTGTCTCGTTCTTGTAGGTACATATATAGGAACACGTGGCGTTTTCGAAAGAGAGTTTGTACTTTTCGATTATTTATTTCCATTTAAAGGGGATTTATGATGATAAATGATTTTTGTGGGGTCGAGAAAATAGTCGGTCGACGTCATATTTATGTTTGTTTCAAGTTATGTGCCTTTTTTAATTCACTTTTCAACGTAAATACCAACATAAAAACAAAAATCAAAAATAAAAAATAAAGGAAATAAAGAGTGAATAAACGACACATATATACTTTGTTGTCTATAGGAGTACAAATGAAAAACCTTCATCTTCGGTGTTTACGTGTCTTTTCTTGCGTAATTGTTCGCATGACGATCTAAGAGAAAAAAACTCTTTTTTTTTTAAATTTTTGTTTTATTATTATTATAGTAACTAGTTTTCATCTTGTTTATTTTTGGATATTTTAGATACACGAACGATCAAGGTCAATCCTCAACATTTACTAGCATTCTCGGTAACGCTGGACGTATTATGGAACTTATTAAGGTACATGTGTTTTTTCCTTTGCTAAACATGCCAACCTTTTTTTTTAATAGAAAATTTGTTACTAATTAAATCGGGTTTTACGTTCTTTCCTCTTCATGCAGGAGAACGATGCATTTTTCCAGTTGATATCGTCAAAAATTCTAACCGATAGAAGATATTCTGTTTCGGCAAAGGCAGCCACCGCAAGGCTCGTTTTCAGCTGTTTGCCGAGTTGGTTGGTAAGTGTACCATATTTTGAATGCAATCAATTATATTGTTCTTTTTTCTTCTTTCATTACAACATATATTTATAACTTTTAACACATTGGATACAGTATCAGCTTGAAGACGACGTTCTAGATATAATCGGAGGTTGGGTGATGGATGAGACGACACCCGATACGTTGGAATTAGAAACGTTGCGAACATATTCAATCGGGGCTCTTTCAAGAGTTTTTACTCTATGCTTGGTTTGGTACGGTCTTAATCCATTTTTATTTATTATTATTTAATTGTCCGTTACGTTTTTATGATTATGTGTTTGCTGCTCTCTTGTTTGTTATAACATTCTCTCTTGAACTTCAGCGACAGCGAACCAGCGGAACGTTTCTTAACGTCTGGACTGCCAGCTAAGTTAATGCAAATACTACGCATTGAGGTTTTGTGCGCGGCAAGTAGCACAAGTGAAAAGAAGGCTAGTTTATCGAAAGTCGGAAATAAGGACATCACCGATTTGGTAAAGGAATCCGCCAGAGCTGCCGAAGCTGAAGCGAGAGCTTCCAAGTCATCCGAAGCAGACATAAGTGCTGCTGGTGTTGCTGCTGCTGAAGTTGTTAAGAGCGCTGCTTTCGAGGCGAGTTTATATTATTATCGATTTATTGTTTTGAAAAAAATATTCACTTTTGAAATCGATAGTTTATACGAATGACTCTTTTTCCCCTAATTTTGTAGGAGTATCGAAAGACGAATGACGAAAACGTTGCAGCGTATGCTGCTTATAAGGTTGCATCGGCGCTTATAGATGATTTTAATGCTGTTGCTCTCTCGAGGTTTGATACTAAAGATATTAATATTAAATGATACATTTCACTAACATGTTAAAACTCTTGATCATTTATTACGTTAATCTAGATTCTCACGTGAAGTTTTGCATTTCTAGGTATTTAAATTATTTTGAAGGTGATTGGGATCATTCAAACCCTGAAATTGACGAAGATGTCGGCAATTTTTTCTTCGTGGACGCCGATTCGCTTTCGAAGCTTAGGGAGAAATTCTGTATCCAGTCGCTTGTGTGTCTTTTGATTCTGTGGAAGGATGTCGACTTTCTAGACTCTCTCCTTCACGAGAAGGCGGTCGACGTGTGCCTGGCTCTAGTGCAGAAATGTGTCGGGACAGACGATGGATCGAATGATTATAAGCTCTTTTGGCATGATATTTTGAAGCTCGTCTGCGAATTGACCGAACACGAGAAGTTCATGGTGTTGTTTTTGGATAACGGTGGCCTCCAGAAATTGCTGGCTGGTCCGAGAATTCCTCGATCGTTTCATCGTTTGTCTTCCTTTTTATGCACCGTTACTCGGGTTCAGGTAACTATGTTTTTTTTCAGTTGTGTCATCGATTTTACAAGTGCAATTCATGCGTATAGGTTGATTTGATTATGTTATTTATTGGCAGTTTTTTCTAGGAATGGAATTGGAATATATATTAGATTCCGGTTTTCGATTCGATTTTAGTTTCCGATGATCTGAAAATTCCAAGTTTTTTTCGGAAGTTACACTTGTAATAATGTTATTATGTATTTTATAATATAAATTACAAATGGAAATTTCAAATCCCGATAAGAATTGTTTTGATTCTCGAACAAGTTTTTTTTTTTCCAATTTCGGAAATTCCGCTTTTTGGTTATTATGATTTTTTTTGGAATAAATTCAAATTATTTTTTCACTTTCTAAATTAATTTTTTTTTTTACTTTTCGATTAGATCCGTCCAATTTCCACCCCTAGTATTTTTTGTTATACTATTTGTTGTCTCACACCATAACATATTTCACAGAGTACGATGAGATGTCTCTGCGATCTCCCTTCAAGCGTTATCCGGCAGGTTGTTGAGTTGGTTTTTGAAATTCTCGAGTCTGAACACGAATACTACATAGCAAGGGCAGATGTTTCTTCATTTCTAACGTCCGCTTTCAGCTATAGAGCGGTACTCGACGCGTTCGACGCGCACGACGGTCTGGAGAAATTGGTTAATTATTTGCATTATTCCGCTTCAGTAACATCCGGCGCTTCGACACCACTCACCTATCGACAGACACAGACTGCTCACGAGACTTGTGCCGCACTCCACCAATATATCAGAACACATCTGCTTCTGTTTGTGGATTCTATTCTAAGCGTCTCGAGTGGGGAACCGTATAAGCCAATTAACGCAAGCAACGAGGCGTTTGACTCTCTGTTTCGTCAAATACGGAACGATGAAAAATTGGGTGCCACATTTATCTACTGCCGTTGGCCCTCTGCCTACAGATTCATAAGATCAAATGGTCATATCACTTTGCTTGAGTTGTGCCAGGTTTGATTCAATATTGTCGAAATTTCGATTTCTGCATATATCACATGTTTCCCTAATATATATTTATTTGCTTTGTAGGCCTCGCAATTAACACGTACTTTACAAGGTTCTCTTCAATATATCATCGAAATATTGCGTATACTGACTTTGATTCGGTGTATTCGAAGTGATATCATAGATGCAACGTTAAGCAATGGCCGAGCTGCTATAGCTGTAGTTTTGGATGTAATAAATACACCAGCTAATTTTGGACCGGAGGTATTTTCCGCAAACTTGATTTCATTTTATATTTATATATATATTATATATATTTTTTCAATTTCCCTTCTCGTGAAAATGTCAGATTGTGGATCCAGCATTGCATATGTTGGTAAATCTGGTTTGCCCTCCTCCATTCATCCCGGAAGACGATTTTAAAGATCGGGCAATAGCCGACATGGAAAAATGTTGTTGTCTAGCAAGAGAATCTATCCGTGAAAATAACGGAATAAAGATTCTCCTTCGGCTTCTCGAAAGTCGGATATTCACATCCCAAGCCGATCTTGTGCGTCGCCGTGTTCTCACATGCCGAGTCCTTCTCGGTTTAGCCAAAGACAATTCCATTGCGCGTACATTATCGAAGCTTGAGGTCGTTATCCGCTTGAAATAATTTATTCATTTCCGCAATTACTTTACTTACAATTAATTATTAATTCGTACACAGTTTCCATTTTGAATATTCTATTTCAGTTGGCCAGAAGGTTGTTAGAAATCAATCGGGATTTGGGAGGAAAGAGCTCCGGCGTTGATGAGCATAATAAATGGCATGCAGAGCTTGACCAACTGACGATTGAGCTAATATCGGTAAGTAGAATTATTCACAACAAAATTAATTATATTACAAGGCATGATATGCGCGTAATTGTTTAAATTATTGCGATTTGGTGAGGTACGTGTATTTGTTCGATGTTTATTAATTTTATAAAAAAATATTGTTTGAAGGTCACAACGAATTCGGGGTGCGCAAGCACTGTAGCTGCCGATGCTTTTACCCCACCTTTGAGGCGTATTGAAAAAGCTGCCATTGTCGAAGCAACTCCGATTACTTATAATCCAAGGCAACTAAAATTCTAGTTTATTCATGCATATATACCAACCCTCGTTGGGAAAGTTCGTACTTTCCCCATTTGTAACGGGATTTGAATTTTTTTTAATTTTTAAAGTTTACTCATGCATGTGTTGTGATCTTTTTATAATGTGTGTTTAATTGTCGGGAATTCGTCCGTTCGAAATTTCAGGGAACTTCTTGTACTTATCCACGGGCACCTTGAAGCATCGGGTTTACCGGAAAGTGCAGCTATAGTTAGCAAAGAGGCTAAATTGACAGATTTCCAATCTTCCAAAGAACAAATTCAATTGCCGTGTGGGCGTACTCCTTCCGGATTCTTCCCCGATAAATCCGAAGGCTCTTCATCTTCAAATCAGAAACATCCCGTCTCGAGAAAAAATGAACCGTCGACACTTCCAAAGATTATAATTAAATTGAAGGATACTCCAAGAAAATCGAAATCTTTAGAATCGGAAGAAGCGCCACCACTAATAATCCGCACTCCGGAATCCGACGGTGAATCGGACATCGAAATATTGCGGCCAAAAAAGCGCAAGTTGACGCACTCGAACGAGATTGGCTCTGAAAGGCGGCTCACGTTAGATTCTGTGATGGTCGAGTATTTGAAGCTGCAGCATTCCAAATGCTCGGCTCCAATTACGACTTTACCCCCGCTCTCGCTGCTTCACCCCCATGCATGCCCCGAACCGAGACAAACCCTAGACGCGCCGACGAACATGACAGCAAGGCTTAGGAGATGCGAAGTGGTTGGAACTGCTTACGGGGGTATAGACGTAAGTCGCAAGGACCGTCGATTTGTCTACAGTAGATTCAGACATAGGGAAACTCTATACGACAAAGTCGACAAGTCGTGTTTGACCAGCATCGCTTTTATAGAAGATCCTACTAGGGTTGCCGCATGCGGGTTTTCCAGGAGGCTAAAATTTTTCGACTTAAGCAGCGCCACGGTGTGCGAGAGCTCCGTCTGCCATACTTCCGACGTGACGCATTTGCATTCTCACTCGCGACTTCTTCTCTCGTCAACTTCCAATGAAGTTTGCTTGTGGGATGGATCTTCGTTTGCGGCACATACATTTGAAGGAGTTAAGGCCGCACGGTTCGACAGTCACGGTACCTTATTCGCGGCGTTGCCGTCGGATTCTTCTTCGCATGAGATTCTTTTGTTCGATGTTCAGACGTTGAATTTGAATACGAGCCTTGTCGATGACACGGATAGTAGCGTAATTCGTCACGAAAATCCGTATTGCGAGATTCACTTCGGCCCGTTGAGGAATATGCTTCTTTGGGAAGGAGTTTTGTGGGATTCTAGAAGTACGAGGCCGATTCACCGCTTTCAAGAATTTACCGACCTCGGTGGCGGGGGCTTTCATCCTGCTGGGAATGAGGTACGTACGTAGAGTAGAGGTTAATAGTTTCCCTTTTACATATTTACTTCAAAAAACGGGAGTTTAATTTATTGCATTTAGTCTCCAATCCTATCATGCTTCCCATTTTTTTTTTTTCCGGCGTACATACTTAATGACGAGTTTTTAGTAGGGGTAAAAATTGGAACGGAAATTTTGAATTTTCACATAACTCGTTAAATAAAAAATGATTTTGAAACTTTCTTTTTCAATCCGCTCGTTTCTGATTTTTTAAATCTTTTTTATTGGAATTCGAATACATATTAGATTCCACTTTTATTTCCAAAAAAAATGATTATTTTTCGAAAATTACACTTACAATATATATCATTATTAGTATGTATTTTCAATTACATGTTACTTCTTCCTCCTCCAGTCCATGTGATTCTTAATCCGAATTTCGTCTATTCCAATCCGAAAATTTCCGATTTCAATTTTTTTTTTTTTGATATTCCAGTTTCCGAAATTTCAATTTTCATTATTTTTTCATTAATTTGTTTTGGTACGAAGCTGGAATTAGTTTTCCACTTTCAAAAAAAAATGATCAGTCCGATTTTCACCCTTAGTTTTGGTAAAAGAAAATATATTTTTGTTGACAATTTACACGACGAATGTTTTTACAACAGGTCATTATAAACTCCGAGGTGTGCGATCTTCGAAACTTCAAGATTCTCCGAACCGTGCCCTCCTTGCACCAGACGACAATCAAATTCAACAGTGACGGTGACGTAATATACGCAATCTTGAGGAGAGACCGCTCGGATTTCAAGTCGGCAGTAAACCCTCGCCGGATGAAGCACAATCTCTTTTCGGCTTTCCGCACAGTAGACGCTCTAAACTACACCGACATTGCTACTATCCCAATCGAGCGGTGCGTGCTCGATTTTGCCACCGAACCGACCGATTCCTTCGTGGGATTGATCGCGATGGATAACGATGGTGATATGAAGGGATCATTGGCTAGGATATACGATGTCGGTGAGAGAAATAATCCCAGTGATGGTGATTACGGTCTACAGTTTAATCGGAATCGGAACTGGAATCGGAACCAGAACCGACAGAACCGGAATCGAAACAGAGATGCGGAATATGATCTACACACGGTTGAATTGGACGAAGATGATGAAGAATCGGAAGGGAACGATTACGAGGAAACCGTGAATGAAGACGAAGAATATGAGAGTGGGAGTGAGTTGTCTTTGAATATCTACAGAAGTGAAGATGAAGATAATTAATGAGAACATTTCTTAGGGGCTATAGCAAGTGTATTTTAATTTTTAGTGGTGGAAAATGTAATAATTTTATAGTGTATACTATTACAGTTTTACTGACAGTAAGAAACAAACTTTAGTTTAATAGTTTTGATATGATATGATTCAATTGTTCTGACAAAATCTGAGTACAAATGCAATCTTCATCTCGAATTTCTCCTTGTGGATTGTTTTCGCCTTTTTGGACAAAATCCAAATATTTTTCACACTAAAAATTTGCGTGCCCTGTGTGTGTTTCGTCATTCGTGTGCGCTATGTTTGTGCATATATTTCGTGAGCAAACTGCACAGTGTATGTGCATATTTTGAGTATGAAATATGTATTTTGTGTACGAATATTGTTTCTAAATAATCCGTTAGATCGGTCGAATATTTCAATCAACCCAATATATAATTGGGGTGGTTCATGGTTTCTAATATCATAAAAAGTTGATTAACTGATAATTATCGATGAACTAATTATATTAATAATCTTTTATTTTATTATTATAATTTATAATTTAATATTACTTTTTGTTAATTTGTTTTTAATTGTTATGAAGTGATGATTGATTATGGGCTATGAAACTGTGATATTATGACATAATGTGCATGTTTAGAATTAATTTTAATTTTGGAACTGCTTTTTTGTTTTTTTTTTTTTTTTTTCGAATTACAATTAATTATTTTGAATTGATAAAGATGATGGCACGTTACACTGGACATAATTTGAATACTTTTTACTCCAAAATTTGATTTTTGAAAATGAACTAGGTGACTGATATACCAGTCAACCAACTTATTTCGGAACCAAAAATTCGGTTGTTAACCATCAGCCGATCCACAAACAAACGTCGGGTCGACATTGATTTTTAAATTTCAGCGAAATTAAATTTTACTAATCAACGTATTTGGACTACTAATTGGTAGGTGGAAATAGTTGTTAATTGGGCCCATTACTATTATCAATTAACTACTGAATTGGGCCATTTGCACATGATGACTTGTAAATTGGGGATGATGATGTCATATGCTGATATCATCTGAATTAAAACATGCTATTAATCTGATGCTATCCTTATAAGATTGATTACATTGACTCAAAGTGTTAATTTCAAAAATCTAGTCTAAATTGACTAGACTTCCTACGTAATAATGTATCATAATATAATAAATCAATTCCTAGTATCTAATATGAAATTTTAATACACAAAATGGTAATTAAAAAATATATAAATCACAAAATATTATTCAAACATTCTGCAAATAATATAAGATTGTGTCTAAATCAAGCCAGATTAATGAATTGAAAAAAAATATACTAGTTTAATTACTAAAAGTAGTAGTATATTTTTGTCTGAAACTTTATCCAATTCTCAAAAATAGTAAAGACTGTTGAACAATATTTTTAATACTACTTTTAATGTTTAAAAAAAAAAAAGGGTAAATTTCACTTTACCCCTCGTACTCTGCCCAAAAATAACTTTACCACCTCGTACTCTTAATTTCATCAATTTACCCCCTTGTACTTGTATAATTTTCCAATACAACCCTCTCCGTCAATTTTTTTCGATTTTGACTTTGAAGCCGTTGGTCAACTCTGTAAATTACAAAATTGGCAATAGCACGTCGTTTCTTCTCCGTCAATATTGTCGTTATTTCTTCTCTCACCACTTCCGCTTCCAAGATATTCCCAAATTGAAGCCCTAACTTAGTTAAAATCAAGAACCAAAAATTGATGGATTCCACCCAGTGCAAAAAGAAAAATATATGAATGTGTGAAACTTTCTATTTTCTAAACTCGAGAGTCAAAATCGAAAGAAGTCAATATTTTGACTCTGGCAAAACTGCATCAGAGTCAAAATCGAAAAAAGTTGACGGAGAAGGGTTGTATTGGAAAATTGTACAAGTACAGGGGTTAAATCGATGAAATTGAGAGTACAAGGGGGTAAAGTGATTTTCGGACAGAGTACGAGGGGATAAAGTGGAGTTTACCCAAAAAAAAATTGTTCATGTGGGGTCCACAAAATCAGCATTGTAATCATCGCCCATAGAGCGCCAAATGTAATATGAAATATAAAAGAAAAAAAAGGTGGCCATTGTGCAGTAATTCTACACGCCACCCCCCACCCACCCCCACCCCACCCCCCACCGTCGGAAACACCTATAAATACGACCAAATCAGCACTCTAAAATCACACACACACACACAGCTGTAAACGTATTCGGAGAGAGAGACTAGAATTTACTACACAATTTTTCTGTGAGTAGTAAATAGTAATTACTAGCATTAAATTAATGGATGCTGCCAGGGAATTCGAGGCTGTGCCACAGTCCTCCTCCGCCGACGGCGGCGCCGGCGCCGGCGTGAAGGTGAAGGTAGCTGAGCTGGCGGAGAATCGAGTGGGTGGTGGCTGGGAGGAAATCGAGGGTGTGATGAGTAGAGCAAAGTCGTTAATGGATAAAATAACAGAAAACGCAGAAAACCCTAACCCCATTGTGCTTCATGCTCTTTCCACCATTATTGAGTCTCTTGATGCAAGGTACCACTTTTGTTGCCCTATGTATATGTTTATTTATGATTTATTCATTTTCAAGAAGAGAAGCTGAGAAACTCAGATCTAGCTAGTTCTTTATTATTTTATGATGCATTTTATACTCGAAGCTAAATCTAATCGCTGACGGTAAACGGAAAACCGAATAAATCGCGCCAACTATAATTAAGGATAAGTAAAGAATTTAATGAATTTATTTTAAGAAGATGATGTAATTTAATGCATTTGTTCTTAAGCCGATCGATCTCATTTCTATACTTTCTCGATTTATTTCCATTTAGGGTAGTGAATATAGTCGACGCCGTGTTTCTATTCGTTTTAGGTTTTAGGGCTTTAATTCAGAAATGACCTAATTAATTACTGTTCTTCAAACATTTTTTTGGCTAACTGTACATTTTCGTTTTTTTTTTCCGGATATATAGTTACATGACAGACGCAGATCGTTCCTCGACAAATAATTGCAGCAGCTCTTCTCATGATCATCTTGGATGCATTTGGAATCTTATTCGGGTACTTTCCGTATTTTCTTCCTTTGTTAAATACACCAACTGGTTTCACTCTTTAATCCCAAACCCCTTTAATTCGTTGCTAATTTTTTTTAATGCATGCAGAAGAACGACGTGTTTTTTCGATTGATATCTTTCAAGTTTCTGACCGATAGAAGATATTCTAAATCCGTAAACGCGGCTACTGTACGCCTTATTTTCAATTGCTCGCTGGTTTGGATGGTACGTATTTATTGCCACAATTTTTAGCTGCTATATTATACACTCCATTAATCATTTATTTATTTAACATGTTTATATTCATTTTTACGCAGAAAGGGATACAAAAACCGCATATATTCGAAGACGACGTTGTTGATAATTTCTTAGGCTGGTCGATGAACGAGCCACAAAGAAATTCCGGTGCTCATCTCAAATTGGAGAATATTGAAACGATACGGCAAATATTAGATGTCGAAATATTGCACACATACTCCGTTGCTCTTCTTTCCGTATGCTTGACTTTGTATGTTCTTAATCCCTTTAATTTAATTTTATTTATTAATTTTTTCTATATATAATTTATATTTTTCACTATTTGTATAGTCTTGTTATGTGGGTTTTTTTCTAACATTTTTGTTTTATCGAAATTTTTAGTGGGTGCCTACGAATGAAAGATGCCTTAACAACGTACGGATTGCCGGTTATGCTAATGCAATATTTACGAAGTGGGGTTTTGGGCGAAGTAAAAAAGACTGCATTTGATGCTGCTCTAATATGGTACATACATGATCATTTAATTTATTCACTCAATATATATATCTAGATTCTTATCAACTATTTTTTTTTCGCGTTTTGTAGGAAGTTAACTATGCCGAAAACCGATATCGGTGAAGTTTACATAGCAAGCTTCGATTCACTTACACAGCTAAGGGAGAAAGCATGTGTTAAGTGTCTGACGGTTATGGGGAAGCGCATCGAGAGTATCGAACCTCTTCTTCATGAGAAGGCGGTTGATATTTCCATAGAGTTACTAAGGAAATCTGTGAAAATTGGCGAGGGTGTACCGTTATCGAGAAGTATACTATACTTGCTCGATGTTTTGAAGGTAGTCGGTCACTTTGCGGCTCATCGAAAATTTGTAACGTTATTCGTTGACCGTGGTGGCATGCAGAGAGTTGTTGACGTTCCGAGAAATAAGCAAACGTTTTTCAGTCTCTCTTTGCTCTTGTTCGCCATTAATAACTTTAAGGTAATTGTTTTCGCATAATTTTTTTATATCTCCGGTTTTTAGTATATTCAAGATCATTTTTTTTTTCATTTTTGCCCTTTATCACTCTTAATTATTTAACAACGGTATTTTCGTAATTTTCTAAGTTCGTTTTTTCTTTTTTTTTTTGTAATCATGTGTACCTATTGGTTTTCTTGATCTGTGAGCAAATGTTTGACACCATACTATGTTTTTATGTTTTTTTTTTTGCAGGGCATAATGGAGCACGTGTGCGATCTTCCTTCAAACGTCATCGAAACAGTTGTCGAGTTGGCTTTGGAGCTTCTTGAGTGTCGGAATGATTTATCGAGCCAAAATGCCGGTTTATTCATCTCGTCCGCGTTTTCTTTCCGTGCGTTCGTCGAAGCATTCGACAGAAAGGATGGTTTGCGAAAGCTTCTTTGTCATCTTCAAGAGTATGCTTCCAATAAGAACAAAGCCCACTGTACTTGCACTGCACTGCACCGGTACATGAAAGCACACCTCCACTTGTTTGTCGATTCCATTTCGCACGTCTCGAAAGCTAGGGTTTCGTATAGACAACTCGACTTAAGTAACGAGGCATTGGACGTTGTGTTTCGTAAAATTCAAAAGGATCAGAAAGTGGGACCCGCTTTTGCAAGGGCGACGAGCTGGCACGCCGTCGACGAATTCTTACGTTTGGAAGGTCATATTACCGTGTTGGAGATGTGCCAGGTCTGATTTAGTATTGTTGAAATTTCCATTTTCTGCATGTATATTTATTCTTTCAGTATGTATATATATAAATTTCTTTTTTTGTTTTACAGAACACATATAGGTTACAAGATTTGCTTCCACACGTATTCGGTGTATTGCAAATCGTAACTTTAATTCCATACAGCCGTGGAACAATAATAAACGCAACAGTAAGCGATGGTCGAGTCGGCATGGCTGTTATATTGGATGCAATAATGACCCCAGCCGACGTTAAACCAGAGGTATATGATCTCGATTCTTAATTATTATTACATTCTTTTTTTTTCTTTTCGGTTTGCTAATTAATTTCCCAATAACTGCACATTTCTTGTGACAAATATGTTCAAGGGTGCTGAGCCGGCGCTACATCTGTTGATAAATCTCGTCTGCCCTCCTCAATCGATGACCGGCGAATCAAATGCAGCCATTGTGCCACATCAGCAAGCTTCCGCTGAACGAGAGAAGCTAGAACAAGGATATCGACAAGCTCGAAAAGCTGTTCATGCAAACAAGGGAATAAAAGCTCTTATTCAGCTTCTTCAACCCCGGAAATTTAAATCCCTCCGTGTTCTGATATGCCGAGTCTTTCTTGGTTTAGCCAGAGATAATGAAATCGCGGATATATTACTAAAGCTTGGGGTCAGTAATCATTGTCACTCGAATATAAACTTTTATTCAATTTAACAAAAAAAAAAAAAAAAAGTTACAAAGTTTTCGTTTTTGACTGTCTATTTCAGGTAGCGGAAAAAGTATCGGAACTTACTCGAGATTCCGGAAAACAAAGCTCTAGTGGTGAGCATAATATGTGGGAAGCAGAGCTTGCCCAAGTAACTGTTGAGCTAATCGCGGTAAGCATCACTTATATATATATATACATTACTGAAGACTACATTCATACTGATAAAGTTGTTCATTAATCTGAAGGTGGTAACTAATTGCGCAAAGGCAAGCACTTTAGCGGCGAACGATGCTGTAAGGACAACTGCTAGTTGCATCGAAAGAGCCGCCATTGCTGCTGCAACTCCCATCAGTTACAATAATAGGTAACCGATCGAAAATATTCAGCTTTTTCTATATATAGAGAAGAAAACAATCTTCTATAATACCTTGTCTGAAATGATGTGAATATATGTTAGAGAACTTCTGCTCCTCATGCATGAGTATCTTCAAGAAGTGGGCCTAGCAGATAGTGCAGCTGCACTTTTTGAAGACGCTAACTTATCACAATCTGCCCCAAAATCTACGGAAGTAAAGATGCAATGGCCTTCTCGAGTTTCTCCCGGTGGATTCTTTTCCGAGAAATCCAAAAACACTTCACATTGTAAATCAAAGCTCAAAATCAAACTGAAGGACCGTTCACAAAGATGTATTTCATCTTTCGAAAATGCACAAGAGCCGCCATTATCATCCACTTCAGTTGTACCGATGAAGCGAAAGTTGAACGAGACTGCACCACCAGAAAGACGAGTCAAGCCCAATTATGATTCTACCCCTGAGAGAATCACGTTACATTCACTCGTCATTCAATATTTGAAGCAGCAACATGACCGATGCTCAGCTCCAATTACGACATTGCCCCCACTTTCACTCTTGCACCGTCATTCCTGCCCGGAGCCAAAACAGTGTCCCGATTCTTCGTATAACGTGACAGCAAGGATCGGCGCACGTGAATATACTAGTCTTTGTGAAGGGTTTGATGCAAACCGCAACGATCAAAAATTTAAGTACAGTAGATTCAGACTGAGAAAAACCTTCGGCGACGAATCAAAGCCCCTTCTAACTAGTATGGCTTTCCTCGGAGATTCTTCTCAAATTGCAACGGGTGGACGTTCTCGTAAAGTGAAAATTTTCGATTATAATGGTGGAAGCAAAAGCGTGGCGGAAAGTTCCGCTAGTCATCGATCTCAATTGACTCTTTTGCAGTCTCATTATAAAAACGGGGCTCAACTTCTTCTTTCGTCGAGCTCGGATCACGTTTGCTTATGGAGCAAATCTTCACTTTCACATGGTCCGGTGCATTTGTTTGGAAGAATCAGACGCGCGCAGTTCAGTAACTGCGGTGCTTTGTTCGGTGCAGTACCGATGGAAACGTTTCAGCGCAAGATTTATTTGTTCGATATCGAGACGTGTAAGCTGAATCTGATGCTCAAAGATGAAAACACAAGATATTTAGATGATCAGGCAAATGCGAATTCACAAATTCACTTCGCCGCAACGAAATCTATGCTTCTTTGGGATGGAGCTTTGTGGGATTGCAGAGATGTAAAACCGATTCACCACTTTGAGCGGTACACTGATTTTGGTGGTGGTGGCTTTCATCCTGCTGGAAATGAGGTACATATTAAATAAATTAAATTAAGTACAAATCTTTTTTCTTTTATTTTTTTAAATTTATGAAATGTATATTAATTAAAGGAAAATAATTGATCTGAACAGGTAATTATAAACTCGGAGGTGTGGGATCTCCGAAACTATAAGCTTCTCAGAAGCGTACCTTCACTGGATCGGACGACGATTAAATTCAATTCCGGTGGTGACGTCATCTACGCAATCATGAGGAGGAACATCGATTACGTGACGTCAGCGTTCGACGCTCGCCGGATGAGGAACGATTTCGTCTCCGCTTTCCGCACGGTCGACGGCATGAGCTACTCCGACATCGCGACGATTCCGGCGGAGCGCTGCGTGCTGGATTTCGCGACGGAGCCGACGGATTCCTACGTCGGCGTGGTTGCCATGAACAGCATAATCGACCGCCGATCTACGGCTAGGGTTTACGAAATCGGCCGGCCGGAGCGGATCGGCGGCGGATCTGCGGCGGCGTTGAGTAGCGAGGAGAGAGAAGTTGCGTCCTCGCTTCTGGAGATGCATCTGAATCGGAACGACGGTGATGGAGAGCGGTGGGGTGACGGCGGCGAAGAGGAAGATGAGGATACTGATTGGGATGTTACCGAGGAGGAGGAGGAGGAAGTTGAGAGTGATAATGATGAATCAGAAAGCAGCTCTGAAGACGAAGATTAATTCTGAGGACAGGTGGCATGATATCAGTGGTGAAAAATGTAAAGGCCAAAATTAGATTATAGGGTTATTTATTTATTATTTATTTTATAATTTATAGAGAGGGAGTTTTAAAATTTATAGAGAAAATGTTGTTGTTGTTTATTTATTTTTCTGAAATATGTTCATAAATCAAAATTGGATTAACATTTTATGTATACGTTATGAATTGGTGAATAAAAATCTTAAATTTAGAATTTTTTTATCGAAACAAAAATATGTTCGTCTCTATACTTTTGATTATATTCCGCTCATCGGATGTTGGGGGACTTGATTGTTATTTTTTGTGTAGAGCTGAATTATTTAGTGGATTGTGGTCATTTAATTGGAGCTCGTTCGGTTAAAAATACACGAATCACCTTAATTACGTTCTTTGAATCTAGGGATTATTTGTCAAAAGTCCCCCATTACACAAGCCTAATTACAGTAGGTCCAATTTTTTTAGAACTTTTTGAGATAAATCCATTTAAGTATTAAATAATAAAAAATAATAAATTATCACTATTATACCCCTAACATAAAAGTAACGTATGTTTTAAGATTGGAAATAAAAAAAATTAAAAAAGATTTGTAATATCTTTTCCTATGTTATCGTAACAACAGATTCTCATATACCACGATTGCGCCCCTTAATTACTCGTCCCCTTAATTACAGAGAAACTGTTTCATACATATCTGTATTTTTTCCACACTTCCTCTACCGATCCAATTGTAGGAGCAGAACGTTTCATATTAACAACATACATAGTGGTTCTCGTGCTATTACGGAAACTCTGTAAGTTCTTAACAGTCATGTTTTTTTTTTTTTTTTTTTTTTTGTGTTCGAAATTATGTGTACATGAAAGCAACTGTTTTTTTCCCGGCCATTGTTACGCGGTTGTTAGCATATACGAACCTTTCAAAATACAGAGTGGTGTTCACGAATAATAGCCGACACACATAATATTCATGATTTTTTATTTTTGTGCAAAATTATGTTAATATGAATACATAGTGGTTTTTCCCCGACATTGTTATGTGATTTTTAACATATAGCCGATCGAACTTTTTGGAAATATAGAGTGGTTTTTACACATAATATCCGATACCCTTAATAATCATGGTTTTTTATGGGTTCGAAAGGATGTTAATATGAATGCAGCTACGTAGCAAAATAAAAGTGGTTTTCAGTAAATAACAGAGTGATGTTCAGAATTTCACCATTTTACGGGTACAGGGGTACATTAACGTAATAATAATCAGTTGTTTTCAACAAAATACAGAGTGGGAAAATATAGAGTCTAATTATGCAATACAATCGTTCAAAAAAAATACAGAGTGGTTTTCGTGCTACTCCGCAAACCGAGATAGTGCGTAATAGTCATGGGTTCAGCACTTTTCGAATTAATTTTAATATGAATGCACATTTGTTATGCTGTTGTAGCATATATTCGATCGATAATTTAAAATGTCATAGTGGTTTTGATATATTCCCGGATTACAACGTTACATGTCCGTTTTAAAATTATGAACAATGTACATGTCAGATGTGTAATGTATGTTCTCAATCGTGGTAATAGGGTATTTTTTTCCCATATCTAATAGCATGTTTTTTTTTTCGTCATAATTTACCATGTAATTATTATGTGCAGTTTCATGGATTCCAACGTGACATTTGTGTTGAGGTTTCGAGGGATTGTTGCAATAAAACGATGGTCTGATAGCATGAATTTTGATTCATTGATAAAATATGTTTGGTCGAAGTTTGATGCGATCAATGGACGTAACTTCACTTTGACTTATAAGTTTGACGTGTACGACGACTGCATCCTTGCGAGCGATGATGATTTGACATCAATGTTGTTCATCATGCGCGAGATTGGGGCTGGTCGTGTTGAGATAACCGTAAAGGAACAGCAAGCTATGGACGCAAATCTTGGTGACGGTATCCAACAACAACCGGTGCAAACTATTGTAATATTGGTCGAATATGATAGGGCCGCAGTCGTTAGTGAACAACAAAACATTGTAAACATATCAACAGGTAACAGCAAGAGATTGTTCAGTGCAGAATGGGCGAACTTAATAAAAAATGAAGGTCAAGAATTTGCAGGAGGGGCTGATGAGTTCAGGAAGTCGCTTGTGAAGTTTTCGGTGGAGATTGGGTTCGAATATGAGTACGTGAAGAATGACATGTGCAGGGTTACGGCTGAATGTCGATTCAAAGATGAAAAACAATGTCCGTGGAGGATACATGCATTGATTGATTGAGGGTTATGTATTGATTGACAACCACTTATCAGTGCATAAACAACTGAATATGTATAGTAATATATATTCATACACTCCAACACTAATTAACATTCATACAAACACCAAAATAACGCACTGGTGAAAACAGTTTAATAACCAATACAAAACGTACCATTAAGTGGTTTTAGATAACACCATTAAAGGAAAAAAAAAAAACATTCTTGCACACTTCAAAAACAGGTTAATTCAAGACACATACAGTTTTTTTTTTAAATTCTGAAGAAAAACATAAATAAACCACACAACATTTGTACCAACTGCACTTAATTCATAAACACATAACATTTTTCAAAACAACATAATTTAAAATCACATAATTATTTAAGGCACCAATCACAACACTTAATCGCCTACCATTTAGAACACTTAATACACTTAATACAGAACCACCGATTAAAGACCATGAATGAAAACCACTTAATCGTACACCACTTAGAACACTTATTACACTTAATATCTAGGAAAAAACCACTTACTACAGAAACCACCGAATATTGTTTCAAACTCAAAACCACTTATCTTAACCACATATTTTTGTGTGGTTTAAAAACCAACCCATAAAACCAGAGGAAAAAAAAGTAGCATGTAAATATCGTTGATGAAAACCAGTAATTCATAAATTGAGTTTGAGTCATATGCAGTGGTTTTGAGATCAACCCATAAAACCACTTAAACAAAAGAACGTATATATTTGGGTTGTTACAACAAAACCCAGGAAAAACCACACTAACACTTAAATGGTTAAACATACACATACCAGGATGTGCAAAACATCCAAGTAACAGACTTCCACTTCAAACATTATTTTGGAACCAAAAAAGTGGTTTCCAAATTAAGAATGCACTACGAAACTATAATTGGGCAAACACCCATCGCAACAAACAACACAAAATTGAAACATTTGTTCACCATTTACGGATTTAAAAACTCACCAGCATCTAACTGCATAATGTCAGGACCGGTTTTGGATTTCCTCTTCCCTGTAAAAAAATACAGATTACGGTAAGCACATGCACAAAACAATAAGAACAGCCATTTCGATTTATTGTGGTTTTCTACTAATTGGACGGAATCAACCTATGGTGACACTGATTACTTACTTTTCGCTGCTGATTTTTGTACCATCTTGCCGTTATACAAAAATACGATGAAATTTTGCTTCCTCTAGCAATTTTCGTCTCTGATTTCAGAGTAAAACGAGAACGTTTTCTACCGTGCTGTGGGGCATTGCAGAAAACGGGGGATAATGGGCTTAGCCGGAGTGGTTTTTTCTACCGTGATTTGGGGGAAGAGGGGCGAATTATACGGCAATGTGATTTTGGGATTGATTTGGGTTTTGATTTATTTTTGGGAGGGATTTGGTATTAATGTACCGTAATATTTAGTTTAATTTTTAGTGGGGGCATATATGGGTTTTCAAGTCCAATGGATTTATCTCAAATACCATTAATTAATTATGGATTTATCAAGAATAAAAAACCCAATAGAGGGTGTTTGACATATTCCCCCTTGAATCTATGACACTTCTTCGAGAATCTTTTTTCGTTTGGGAAAATGGGAGCATTTAATATACACACGTGAGGGCGTTGGAGCTTTTGGTTCCTCCAGTCACATATTTATAGGAGAAAATAGATAAGAGTCTTAAATTGCTAAAATAATTAGGGATTTTTATGCAAAAGTCCCCAACCAAGCATGTTTATTATTCTAGGTTTAGGGGACATATCTCTTTTACCAATAAGCCCATCCCTTTAATATTTATTATAACTAAAGGAAACATTCATGTATATCCCAATATTACCCTCAACCATTTATACCCAATTCTTAATTGTAATCCAAATTAATCAATTTTGTCCATAAAAGTTCAATTTTGACCACAAAAATTCAATTTTGACTTTTTTTTGGAGTATAATTTAATATGCTCCAATTTCATCCTTAACTTAATTTAATCTCAATTTGACCCCAAATTTCACAAATTATTAAATTTTGACCCAAAACTTTTTTTTTTTCAAAAATTTTTTTTTTTTTCAAAAACTTTTTTTTTGCCGCCGGATTCCGGCGTTGACCGGCGGTCAACGCCGGTCTCCGGCGTTGACTTTTTTATTTTTTTATATTTTTTTTTTTCTTCTTTCTTCCGGATTTTTTCGCCGGTTTCCAGCGTTGACCGGCGGTCAACGCCGGTCTCCGGCGTTGACTTTTTTTTTTTTTTTTTTTTTGCTTTTTCTTTTTTTTTTCTTTTCTTTTCTTCCGGATTTTTTCGCCGGTTTCCGGCTGTCTCTTTTTTTAGTGTTTTTTTAAGTTTTTTTTTTTTGTTTGGTTTGTTTTGTTTTTCCACGTCCGCCGCTAAACGTTGACCGTAATTGTGCTGTCACTGACAGTAAATTAACGTAATTATACTGTCAATGATAGTTAATTAACGTAATTGTACTGCCGTTGACATTACATTTATGTAATTGTGCTGCCGTTGACAGTAAATTAATGCAATATTATATTTTTTTATTTATTATTATTTTTTTTATTTTTTTTGATTTGTTGACAAGTCAACGTAATTATATTACTGTCGTTGACAGTAAAATAACTGTAAACACAATAATATTACTGTCAACAACATCAATATTATTATTTTTTTGTGGTGTTTGTATTAATATTACTGTCTATTATTGTAATATTACTGTAAACACAATAATATTACTGTGGTTGACGGTAATATTACTGTTTGTTATAGTAATATTCCTGTCAACCACATCAATATTATTATTTTGTTTGGATATTTTGTTTGTTTGAGTTATTCACGGAGTAACGTAATAATATTACTGTCTACTATTGTAATATTACTGTTGCTATAGTAATATTACTGTTGCTATAGTAATATTACTGTCACTCACAGTAATATTAATTCTTTTGATTTTTTTTTATTTTGTTTACATTTGTTGAACGGACAACATAGTAATATTACTTTATTATACAATAATAATGAATTTTGTTGTGTTAATATTAATGTGCTAGAGACTAATATAGCAATATCACTGTGTTAAACTATAGTTTAGTTATTTTTAGTGTGTTTAACAGTAATATAGTTAATATTACTGTCATTCAAAGCAATATTGTTGTTTAAACGGAAAAAAAAGTTACAGAAAAAAAAAATAAAAATAAATAAATAAAAAAAAAGTCAACGCCGGAGACCGGTGTTTACCGCCGGTCAACGCCGGAATCCGGAAAAAAAATCCGGAAGAAAGGAAAAAAAAAAAAAGTCAACGCCGGAATTCGGAAAAAAAAAAAAAAAAAAAAGTCAACGCCGGAATCCGGCGGGAAAAAAAAAGTTTTTGAAAAAAAAAAATTGTGAAAAAAAAAAGTTTTGGGTCAAAATTGAATAATTTGTGAAATTTGGGGTCAAATTGAAGTTAAATTAAGTTAAGGATGAAATTTGAGCATATAAAAGTAAGAGGGGTTATTTTAGTCATTTACATAAATCTGGACCATGTGTGGACTTATTGGTAAAAGAGAATATTGTCTGGATCTCTTTATGAATAAGTTCCCACTGATGGGCTTATTTGTAATATGCCCAAATAATTAAAGAATTAATTAATTAACTATACCGACAAATAACTATTTATACATGATGATTCAGAGCGTAGTGTCACGGTTCGCTAGTTTTGGTCCAATCTTTTACCATTTCCCTTGGGTAGGCCCAAGTTGGCCCAAATGTATAGAGAAGTAGAGATTGTTGAAGGATTCTAGAAAATATTCTAGAACCCTCCCTTGTAGATAATTTTTGTAGGAAATTTTTGGAGTGTTCTAGTGAACCACTCCCAACCGTTAGATCAAATAGATCTCCACCGTCCATTGAGGAGGTGATCTAGTATAAATAGAGGTAGAGTCCTCATTTGTAATCATCCAACAAAAATCCAACAAGCACTTAAGTAATAAAAATACTTTCCTACAAACTCTCTTGTCTTATTGAGACCACTTTAAAAATAATTTGAGGGCCTAAACGACCTCGAAACGCCACATCGTTCCGGTTCTGAAAAGCTTGGTCCCGCACAATTCTGCCTCCATCGCCATTTCATCAATATGTTTTGATTAATTTAATAGTTGGGCCGGAAATAATTATTTGATTTTCTACTTGCAATTGAGTCCTTGAATTATGAGTTTGGACTATAATTAATGGGCTGAAGGAGAAAAAAATTCATTTTGAACAATATTATGACTTTTTTTGGCACAACATTTATATAATATAAGACTCGTGATTTTTATAATATTTATCTTAATAATAATTAGTGATTATATCAAATTCGAATAATTTTGACTAAATTTTGCATTTTAATAGATGTCATAATATAATGTAGATTGATTGATGACTGTTGACTTTTTGTTATATCATAAACGTTAGAAAACCCAACAAAAAGAATAAACATAAGGAAAATAAATAACCAGTTAAATTTAATATTTAATGCAATATATTTATTTAATAATAAAATGGTCAGGGTGGGGTCAGAAAGATCTCCATAGGAATCATCGCCAAAAAGCGGCAAACTCAATATATTAAAAAAAATTAATAATAAAAAAAAAAGATGCTTCACTTTAGGACACGTGTCCAAACACTATAAATATAAAAAAGCACCAGCACATTCACACTCACAGTTTTTCCTTTACCCCCAGAAAACATTTTCTAGGTGAAATAAATACAGAAATCCACCAAAAAAATCTCATTCCAATAGCTGTAATTGTATATTCAATTTATTTTCCTTTTGAGTCAAAAAGCATCGATGGATTTTCCAATGGAAGCACAGTCGCCGCCGCCGCAGCCTGAAACCTCCGCCGCCGCCGCCGTGATGGAGGTGGAAGAGCTGCCGGAAAATGAAGCGGATGGTGAAATGGAGGTTTTGACGGCGAGAGTGAAGTCGTTAATGGATAAAATCACAGAAAATTCTGAAAACCCTAACCCCATTTTAATCAACGCTATCTCCACTATCCTTGAATCTCTCGAATCTAGGTATTAACTTTTGTTGCTCTCTACATGCAACAAAATCCAGATAATTTAATTCATTTTTTATTTTTTTTCCCTATTTTTTTAAATATCTACACAAAATCCAGATAATTCAGTTATTAATTTTTTTTTTCTGATTTTTTTTTAAAAAAAATTTTTAAAAAAAAATTTGATTTTTTATTTTTTAAATATCTACACAAAAACCACATAATTCAGTTAATTTTTATTTTTATTTTTTGTTTATTTTTTGTTATTTTTTTAAATATCTTGTAGATCGTATCTATTAGTTTATTTAACTATATGTCTGTTTATGTAAATGGTAGAAGTGAGATCTCGGTGAACATTCTTATCAAAAAAAAAAAAAGAGATCTTAATTAAGATAGAAAACATAAACGGAAAAAACCGAAAAAACGGAACTCCAATTAAGTATAGATCTTAATTAACGAACTACGTAAAAGAAACATAATTTACCGACCGCAGCTTTCCCGCGTTCTCTTAGCTCGTTTTTTCGACATTTGTGGAGTTTTCTCTTGTGCACGTGTCTCGTTCTTGTAGGTACATATATAGGAACACGTGGCGTTTTCGAAAGAGAGTTTGTACTTTTCGATTATTTATTTCCATTTAAAGGGGATTTATGATGATAAATGATTTTTGTGGGGTCGAGAAAATAGTCGGTCGACGTCACATTTATGTTCGTTTCAAGTTATGTGCCTTTTTAATTCACTTTTCAACGTAAATACCAACATAAAAAACAAAAATAAAAAATCAAAAATAAAGGAAATAAAGAGTGAATAAACGACACATATATACTTTGTCGTCTATAGGAGTACAAATGAAAAACCTTCATCTTCGGTGTTTACGTGTCTTTTCTTGCGTAATTGTTCGCATGACGATCTAAGAGAAAAAAACTCTTCTTTTTTTTTTTTAATTTTTTTATTATTATTATAGTAACTAGTTTTCATCTTGTTTATTTTTGGATATTTTAGATACACGAACGATCAAGGTCAATCCTCAACATTTACTAGCATTCTCGGTAACGCTGGACGTATTATGGAACTTATTAAGGTACATGTGTTTTTTCCTTTGCTAAACATGCCAACCTTTTTTTTTAATAGAAAATTTGTTACTAATTAAATCGGGTTTTACGTTCTTTCCTCTTCATGCAGGAGAACGATGCATTTTTCCAGTTGATATCGTCAAAAATTCTAACCGATAGAAGATATTCTGTTTCGGCAAAGGCAGCCACCGCAAGGCTCGTTTTCAGCTGTTTGCCGAGTTGGTTGGTAAGTGTACCATATTTTGAATGCAATCAATTATATTGTTCTTTTTTCAGCTTCTTTCATTACAACATATATTTATAACTTTTAACACATTGGATACAGTATCAGCTTGAAGACGATGTTCTAGATATAATCGGAGGTTGGGTGATGGATGAGACGACACCCGATACGTTGGAATTAGAAACGTTGCGAACATATTCAATCGGAGCTCTTTCAAGAGATTTTACTCTATGCTTGGTTTGGTACGGTCTTAATCCATTTTTATTTATTATTATTTAATTGTCCGTTACGTTTTTATGATCATGCGTTCGCCGCTCTCTTGTTTGTTATAACATTCTCTCTTGAACTTCAGCGACAGCGAACCAGCGGAACGTTTCTTAACGTCTGGACTGCCAGCTAAGCTAATGCAAATACTACGCATTGAGGTTTTGTGCGCGGCAAGTAGCACAAGTGAAACGAAGGCTAGTTTATCGAAAGTCGGAAATAAGGACATCACCGATTTGGTAAAGGAATCTGCCAGAGCTGCCGAAGCTGAAGCGAGAGCTTCCAAGTCATCCGAAGCAGACATAAGTGCTGCTGGTGTTGCTGCTGCCGAAGTTGTTAAGAGCACTGCTTTCGAGGCGAGTTTATATTATTATCTATTTATTGTTTTGAAAAAAATATTCACTTTTGAAATCGATAGTTTATACAAATGACTCTTTTTCCCCTAATTTTGTAGGAGTATCGAAAGACGAATGACGAAAACGTTGCAGCGTATGCTGCTTATAAGGTTGCATCGGCGCTTATAGATGATTTTAATGCTGTTGCTCTCTCGAGGTTTGATACTAAAGATATTAATATTAAATGATACTCACGTGATCATTTATTACGAGAATCTAGATTCTCACGTGAAGTTTTGCATTTCTAGGTATTTAAATTATTTTGAAGGTGATTGGGATCATTCAAACCCTGAAATTGACGAAGATGTCGGCAAATTTTTCTTCGTGGACGGCGTTTCGCTTTCAAAGCTTAGGGAGAAATTCTGTATCCAGTCGCTTGTGTGTCTTTTGATTCTGTGGAAGGATGTCGACTTTCTAGACTCTCTCCTTCACGAGAAGGCGGTCGACGTGTGCCTGGCTCTAGTGCAGAAATGTGTCGGGACAGACGATGGATCGAATGATTATAAGCTCTTTTGGCATGATATTTTGAAGCTCGTCTGTGAATTGACCGAACACGAGAAGTTCATGGTGTTGTTTTTGGATAACGGTGGCCTCCAGAAATTGCTGGCTGGTCCGAGAATTCCTCGATCGTTTCATCGTTTGTCTTCCTTTTTATGCACTGTTACTCGGGTTCAAGTAAGTATGTTTTTTTCAGTTGTTTCCTCGATTTTACCAGTGCAATTCATGCATATAGTTTGATTTGATTATATATGTTATTTATCAGCATGTCCATGTGGATTATTGTTTTTCTACGAACGCAATTGGAATATATATATATATATATATATATATATATTAGATTCCGGTTTTCGAATCAATTTTAGTTTCCGATGATCTGAAAATTCCAAGTATTTTTCGGAAGTTACACTTGTAATATTGATGTTAAAAGTATTTTATAATATAAATTACTAAAGAAATGGAAATTTCAAATCCGGATAGGATTTTTTTTTTTTTTCGAAAAAGTCTTTTCTTTCCAATTTCGGAAATTCCACTTTTTTTTTGGAATAGAATTCAAATTAGGTTTTCACTTTCGAAAAATATTGATTTTTTTTTGTTTTCCCGAAAATGCTATTTCTGATTCGATCCGTCCGATTTCCACCCCTAGTATCTTTTGTTATACTATTTGTTGTCTCACACCATAACATATTTTCACAGAGTACGATGAGATGTCTCTGCGATCTCCCTTCAAGCGTTATCCGGCAGGTTGTTGAGTTGGTTTTTGAAATTCTCGAGTCTGAACACGAATACTACATAGCAAGGGCAGATGTTTCTTCATTTCTAACGTCCGCTTTCAGCTATAGAGCGGTACTCGACGCGTTCGACGCGCACGACGGTCTGGAGAAATTGGTTAATTATTTGCATCATTCCGCTTCAGTAACATCCGGCGCTTCGACACCACTCACCTACCGACAGACACAGACTGCTCACGAGACTTGTGCCGCACTCCACCAATATATCAGAACACATCTGCTTCTGTTTGTGGATTCTATTCTAAGCGTCTCGAGTAGGGAACCGTATAAGCCAATTAACGCAAGCAACGAGGCGTTTGACTCTCTGTTTCGTCAAATACGGAACGATGAAAAATTGGGTGCCACATTTATCTACTGCCGTTGGCCCTCTGCCTACAGATTCATAAGATCAAATGGTCATATCACTTTGCTTGAGTTGTGCCAGGTTTGATTCAATATTGTCGAAATTTCGATTTCTGCATATATCACATGTTTCCCTAATATATATTTATTTGCTTTGTAGGCCTCGCAATTAACACGTACTTTACAAGGTTCTCTTCAATATATCATCGAAGTATTGCGTATACTGACTTTGATTCGGTGTATTCGAAGTGATATCATAGATGCAACGTTAAGCAATGGCCGAGCTGCTATAGCTGTAGTTTTGGATGTAATAAATACACCAGCTAATTTGGAACCGGAGGTATTTTCCGCAAACTTGATTTCATTTATATTTTATAAATATATATTTTCGATTAACCGATCATACTTCTCGTGAAAAATGTCAGATTGTGGAGCCAGCATTACATATGTTGGTAAATCTGGTTTGCCCTCCTCCATTCATCCCGGAGGACGATTTTAAAGATCGGGCAATAGCCGACATGGAAAAAGGCTGTTGTCTAGCAAGAGAATCTATCCGTGAAAATAACGGAATAAAGATTCTCCTTCGGCTTCTCGAAAGTCGGATATTCACATCCCAAGCCGATCTTGTGCGTCGCCGTGTTCTCACATGCCGAGTCCTTCTCGGTTTAGCCAAAGACAATTCCATTGCGCGTACATTATCGAAGCTTGAGGTCGTTATCCGCTTGAAATAATTTATTCATTTCCGTAATTACTTTACTTACAATTAATTATTAATTCGTACACAGTTTCCATTTTGAATATTCTATTTCAGTTGGCCAGAAGGTTGTTAGAAATCAATCGGGATTTGGGAGGAAAGAGCTCCGGCGTTGATGAGCATAATAAATGGCATGCAGAGCTTGACCAACTGACGATTGAGCTAATCTCGGTAAGTAGAATTATTCACAACAAAATTAATTAATTATATCACAAGGCACGATTACACGTAATGTATAAATTATTGCGATTTGGTGACGTACGTGTATTTGTTCGAAGTTTATTAATTTTATAAAGAAAATTGTTTGAAGGTCACAACAAATTCCGGGTGTGCAAGAACTGTAGATGCCGATGCTTTTACCCCACCTTTGAGGCGTATCGAAAAAGCTGCCATTGTCGAAGCAACTCCGATTACTTATAATCCAAGGTAACTGGAATTCTAGTTTATTCATGCATATATATTATATACCAACCCTCGTTAGGAAAGTTCGTACTTTCCCAGTTTGTAACGGGATTTGATTTTTTTTTTTTTTTTTAGTTTACTCATGCATGTGTTGTGATCTTTTTATAATGTGTGTTAAATTGTCGGGAATTCGTCGTCCATTCGAAATTTCAGGGAACTTCTTGTACTTATCCACGGGCACCTTGAAGCATCGGGTTTACCGGAAAGTGCAGCTATAGTTAGCAAAGAGGCTAAATTGACAGATTCCCAATCTTCCAAAGAACATATTGATCAATTGCCGTGTGGGCGTACTCCTTCGGGATTCTTCCCCGACAAATCCGAAGGCTCTTCGTCTTCAAATAATAAACATCCGACCTCGAGAAAAAATGAACCGTCGACACTTCCAAAGATTGTAATCAAATTGAAGGACACTCCAAGAAAATCTAAATCGTTAGAATCGGAAGAAGCGCCACCACTAATAATCCGCACTCCGGAATCCGACGGTGAATCGGACACCGAAATATTGCGGCCAAAAAAGCGCAAGTTGACGCACTCGAACGAGATTGGCTCCGAAAGGCGGCTCACGTTAGATTCTGTGATGGTCGAGTATTTGAAGCTGCAGCATTCCAAATGCTCGGCTCCAATTACGACTTTACCCCCGCTCTCGCTGCTTCACCCCCATGCATGCCCCGAACCGAGACAAACCCTAGACGCTCCGACGAACATGACAGCAAGGCTTAGGAGATGCGAAGTGGTTGGAACTGCTTACGGGGGTATAGACGTAAGTCGCAAGGACCGTCGATTTGTCTACAGTAGATTCAGACATAGGGAAACTCTATACGACAAAGTCGACAAGTCGTGTTTGACCAGCATCGCTTTTATAGAAGATCCTACTAGGGTTGCCGCATGCGGGTTTTCCAGGAGGCTAAAATTTTTCGACTTAAGCAGCACCACGGTGTGCGAGAGCTCCGTCTGCCATACTTCCGACGTGACGCATTTGCATTCTCACTCGCAACTTCTTCTCTCATCAACTTCCAATGAAGTTTGCTTGTGCGATGGATCTTCGTTTGCGGCACATACATTTGATGGAGTTAAGGCCGCACGGTTCGACAGTCACGGTACCTCATTCGCGGCGTTGCCGTCGGATTCTTCTTCGCATGAGATTCTTTTGTTCGATGTTCAGACGTTGAATTTGAATACGAGCCTTGTCGATGACACGGATAGTAGCGTAATACGTCACGAAAATCCGTATTGCGAGATTCAATTCGGCCCGTTGAGGAATATGCTTCTTTGGGAAGGAGTTTTGTGGGATTCTAGAAGTACGAGGCCGATTCATCGCTTTCAAGAATTTACCGACCTCGGTGGCGGGGGCTTTCATCCTGCTGGGAATGAGGTACGTACGTAGAGTAGAGGTTAATAGTTTTCCTTTCACATATTTACTTCAAAAAAAGAGAGTTTAATATTGCATTTAGTGCCCCTGTATTATATCGAATTGCTAAAAAACTACTCGTGTAGTTAATATTAGCAAAAAGTCTCCAATCCTATCATGCTTCCCTTTTTTTTCGGCGTATATCCTTAATGATGAGTTTTTAGTAGGGGTGGAAATTGGAACGGAAATTCTGAATTTTCACCTATCTAGATTAAAAAAAAAAAAAAACCGATTTTAAAACGTTATTTTTCAATCCGAGTTAAGTTTCTGATTTTTTTCAATTTTTTTATTGGAATTCGAATAAATATTAGATTCCAATTTTAATTTCCAAAAATTTCGATTATTTTTCGAAAATTACACTTACAATATATATCAATATTAGTATGTCTTTTTTTATTACAGGTTACTTCTTAGTTCTTCCACCTCTAGTCCATGTGATTCTTAATCGGAATTTCGTCTATTCCGATCCGAACATTTCCGATTTCAAAACGAGTTTTTGTCATTCCAGTTTCCAAAATTTCAATTTTCATTATTTTTGTCTTAATTTGTTTTGGTACAAAGCTGGAATTAGTTTTCCACTTTTGAAAAAAAAATGATCAGTCCGATTTTCACCCTTAGTTTTGCTAAAAGAAAATATATTTTTGTTGACAATTTACACGACGAATGTTTTTACAACAGGTCATTATAAACTCCGAGGTGTGCGATCTTCGAAACTTCAAGATTCTCCGATTCGTGCCCTCTTTGCACCAGACGACAATCAAATTCAACAGTGGCGGTGACGTAATATACGCAATCTTGAGGAGAGACCGCTCCGATTTCAAGTCGGCAGTAAACCCACGCCGGATGAAGCACAATCTCTTTTCGGCTTTCCGCACACTAGACGCACTAAACTACACCGACATAGCCACTATCCCAATCGAGCGGTGCGTGCTCGATTTCGCCACCGAACCGACCGATTCCTTCGTGGGGTTGATCGCGATGGATAACGATGGTGATATGAAGGGATCATTGGCTAGGATATACGATGTCGGTGAGAGAAATAATCCCAGTGATGGTGATTACGGTCTACAGTTTAATCGGAATCGGAACTGGAATCGGAACCAGAACCGGCAGAACCGGAATCGAAACAGAGATGCGGAATATGATCTGCACACAGTTGAATTGGACGAAGATGAAGAAGAATCGGAAGGGAACGATTACGAGGAAACCGTGAATGAAGACGAAGAATATGAGAGTGGGAGTGATTTGTCTTTGAATATCTACAGAAGTGAAGATGAAGTGAATTAATAAGAACATTTCTTAGGGGATATAGCACAAGTGTATTTCAATTTTTAGTGGTGGAAAATGTAATAATTTTATAGTGTATATTATTACAGTTTTACTGACAGTAAGAAACAAACTTAAGTTTGTTTCTTAATATTTTTCACCCTAAAAAGTTTGTGTGCCCTGTGTGTGTTTCGTGTGCACTATGTAGGGCTGGGACTGGGTTGGTTTTTATCCACCAACCGATCCATTACCGACCATATTTTTAGGCGGATAATCAATTTTTAACCGACCCATTGGATCGGGTCGAAAATTTCAACCAACCCATCTATAATGGGTCGGTTGGTGGTTTCTAATATTATCAAAAGTTGGTTGACCGATAATTATCGGTTATCCAACTATACTATTAAAATTTTATTAAAAATATAAAATAAAGCCCGTGTTTTCTTAAGTGGTTATTAAATTATAAAAATAATTAGTATTTTGAATTTTAAAACAATCAACACAGGAAAAAAAAATTGACCTAAATATTCCACCAGTTTCTATGCCCAAACTTAAACAAAAGCCCACAAAATTCCACTAAATCTCTTGTGTATATTTGAAATTACTTTGAACTTCCTAATCATATTTTTTCCCTAAATTGTTATTAATTATTTTGAACTGATAAATGATGATCGCACCGTGACATTACGCAAAATGTGGATATTTTTACTCCAAAATTTGAATTTTTTTTAAGTGAACTAGGTGCGGGTATAAACCGTCAACCGACCCATTCCTGAACCTATTTTTACTCCAAAATTTGAATTTTTTTAAAGTGAACTAGGTGCGGGTATAAACCATCAACCGACCCATTCCTGAACCAAATATTCGGTTTTCAACCATCAACCGACCCACAAAGGTTGGGTCGGCAACGGTTTTCAAATTTTAGCAAAAATGGTTTGACGGATGGGTCGGTTCTTAGGCTGGTAATCGACCGACCCAACCCAGTCCCAGCCCTAGCACTATGTATGTGCATATATTTCCTGAGCAGACTGCACAATGTATGTGCATAATTTGAGTATGAAATGTGTATTTTGTGTATGAATATTGTTTTTTAAACAATTCATTAGATCGGGTCGAAAATTTCAACCAACCCAGTATATAATAGTTCTATTTTCTAATATGATGAAAAGTTGATTGACCAATAATTGTCGGTGAATCAATTATATTAATAATTTTTTTTATTATAATTTATAATTTAATAGTACTTTTTGTTAATTTGTGTTTTTAATTATTATGAACTGATTAGTGATTATGAGTCTATGAAACTGTGATATTATGACATAATGTGCATGTTAAGAATTAATTTTAATTTTGGAACTGTTTTTTTTTTTTTAATTTGTTTGTTGAATTACAATTAATTATTTTGAACTGATAAATGATGATGGCAAATTTGCACTAGATATAATTTGCATACTTTTACTCCAAAATTTGATTTTTTTAAAGTGAACTAGGTGACGGATATACCCATCCACCAACTTATTTCGGAACTAAAAATTCGGTTGTCAACCATCAATCGATCCACAAACGTCAGGTCGGCATTGATTTTTAAATTTGAGCGAAATCAAATTTTACTAATCAACATATTTGGGCTACTAATGGGTAGGTTGAAATAGTTGTTAATTGGGCCCATTACTATTTATCAATTAACTACTGAATTGGGCCATTTGCACATGATGACTTGTAAATTGGGGGATGGTGATGTCATATGCTGATGTCATCTGAATTAAAATATGCTATTAATCTGATGCTATTATTTTTTTTTTGATAATATCTGATGCTATTATTACATTGACTCAAAGTGTTAATTTCAAAAATCTAGTAAAAATTGACTAATAAATTAATTCCCAGTATCTAATATAAAATTTTAATACACAAAATGGTAATTAAAAGTTATATAAATCACAAAATATTATTCAAACATTCTGCAAATAATATAAAATCTTGTCTAAATCAAGCCAGATTAATGAATTGAAAAAAATATACTAGTTTAATTACTAAAAGTAGTAGTATATTTTTGTCTGAAACTTTATCCAATTCTCAAAAATAGAAGAGGCTGTTAAATAATATTTTAATAAGACTTTTAATGTTTAAAAAAAAAAAAATTGTTGAGGTGGGGTCCACAAAATCAGCATTGTAATCATCGCCCACAGAGCGCCAAATGTAATATGAAATACTATAAAAGAAAAAAAGGTGGCCGTTGTGCAGTAATTCTACACGCCACCCCCCACCCACCCCCACCCCACCCCCCACCGTCGGAAAACACCTATAAATACGACCAAATCAGCACTCTAAAATCACACACACACACACAGCTGTAAACGTATTCGGAGAGATAGACTAGAATTTAATACACAATTTTTCTGTGAGTAGTAAATAGTAATTACTAGCATTAAATTAATGGATGCTGCCAGGGAATTCGAGGCTGTGCCACAGTCCTCCTCCGGCGCCACCGCCGGCGCCGGCGCCGGCGTGGAGGTGAAGGTGGCTGAGCTGGCGGAGAATCGAGTGGGTGGCTGGGAGAAAATCGAGGGTGTGATGAGTAGAGCAAAGTCGTTAATGGATAAAATAACAGAAAACGCAGAAAACCCTAACCCCATTGTGCTTCATGCTCTTTCCACCATAATTGAGTCTCTTGATGCAAGGTACCACTTTTGTTGCCCTATGTGCAACTTCACCTTCAGATTTATATTCATTGTGTTTTTTTTTAAATCTTGATCTGGACCTTCTTTTTTTTTTTTTTTTTTTTTCTTTTTCTATATATATATATGTATATGTTTATTTAAGATTTATTGATTTTCAAGAAGAGAAGTTGAGAAACGCAGATCTAGCTAGTTCTTTATTATTTTATGATGCATTTTATACTCGAAGCTAAATCTAATCGCTAACGGTAAACGGAAAACCGAATAAATCGCGCCAACTATAATAATTAAGGATAAGTAAAGAAGATGATGTAATTTAATGCATTTGTTCTTAAGCCGATCGATCGTTTCTATACTCTCTCGATTTATTTCCATTTCGGGTAGTGAATATAGTCGACGTCGTGTTTCTATTCGTTTTAGGTTTTAGGGCTTTAATTCAGAAATGACCTAATTAATTACAGTTCTTCAAACATTTTTTTGGCTAACTGTACATTTTCGGTTTTTTTTTTCCGGATATATAGTTACGACGCAGATCGTTCCTCGACAAATAATGGCAGCAGCTCTTCTCATGATCATCTTGGATGCATTTGGAATCTTATTCAGGTACTTTTCGTTTTTTTTTTCCTTTGCTAAATACACCAACTGCAGGTTTTACTCTTTAATCCCAAAACCCCCTTAATTAGTTGCTAATTTTTTTTTAATGCATGCAGAAGAACGACGTGTTTTTTCGATTGATATCTTTCAAGTTTCTGACCGATAGAAGATATTCTAAATCAGTAAACGCGGCTACTGTACGCCTTATTTTCAATTGTTCGCTTGTTTGGATGGTATGTATTTATTACCACAATTTTTAGCTGCTATATTATACACTCCATTAATCATTTATTTATTTAACATGTTTATATTCATTTTTACGCAGAAAGGGATACAAAAACCGCATATATTCGAAGACGACGTTGTCGATAATTTCTTAGGCTGGTCGATGAACGAGCCACAAAGAAATTCCGGTGCTCATCTCAAATTGGAGAATATTGAAACGATACGGCAAATATTAGATGTCGAAATATTGCACACATACTCCGTTGCTCTTCTTTCCGTATGCTTGACTTTGTATGTTCTTAATCCCTTTAATTTAATTTTATTTATTAATTTTTTCTATATATAATTTATATTTTTCACTATTTGTATAGTCTTGTTATGTGGGTTTTTTTCTAACATTTTTGTTTTATCGAAATTTTTAGTGGGTGCCTACGAATGAAAGATGCCTTAACAACGTACGGATTGCCGGTTATGCTAATGCAATATTTACGAAGTGGGGTTTTGGGCGAAGTAAAAAAGACTGCATTTGATGCTGCTCTAATATGGTACATACATGATCATTTAATTTATTCACTCAATATATATATCTAGATTCTTATCAACTATTTTTTTTTCGCGTTTTGTAGGAAGTTAACTATGCCGAAAACCGATATCGGTGAAGTTTACATAGCAAGCTTCGATTCACTTACACAGCTAAGGGAGAAAGCATGTGTTAAGTGTCTGACGGTTATGGGGAAGCGTATCGAGAGTATCGAACCTCTTCTTCATGAGAAGGCGGTTGATATTTCCATAGAGTTACTAAGGAAATCTGTGAAAATTGGCGAGGGTGTACCGTTATCGAGAAGTATACTATACTTGCTCGATGTTTTGAAGGTAGTCGGTCACTTTGCGGCTCATCGAAAATTTGTAACGTTATTCGTTGACCGTGGTGGCATGCAGAGAGTTGTTGACGTTCCGAGAAATAAGCAAACGTTTTTCAGTCTCTCTTTGCTCTTGTTCGCCATTAATAACTTTAAGGTAATTGTTTTCGCATAATTTTTTTATATCTCCGGTTTTTAGTATATTCAAGATCATTTTTTTTTCATTTTTGCCCTTTATCACTCTTAATTATTTAACAACGGTATTTTCGTAATTTTCTAAGTTCGTTTTTTCTTTTTTTTTTTTGTAATCATGTGTACCTATTGGTTTTCTTGATCTGTGAGCAAATGTTTGACACCATACTATGTTTTTATGTTTTTTTTTTTGCAGGGCATAATGGAACACGTGTGCGATCTTCCTTCAAACGTCATCGAAACAGTTGTCGAGTTGGCTTTGGAGCTTCTTGAGTGTCGGAATGATTTATCGAGCCAAAATGCCGGTTTATTCATCTCGTCCGCGTTTTCTTTCCGTGCGTTCGTCGAAGCATTCGACAGAAAGGATGGTTTGCGAAAGCTTCTTTGTCATCTTCAAGAGTATGCTTCCAATAAGAACAAAGCCCACTGTACTTGCACTGCACTGCACCGGTACATGAAAGCACACCTCCACTTGTTTGTCGATTCCATTTCACACGTCTCGAAAGTTAGGGTTTCGTATAGACAACTCGACTTAAGCAACGAGGCACTGGACGTTGTGTTTCGTAAAATACAAAAGGATCAGAAAGTGGGGCCCGCTTTCGCAAGGGCGACGAGCTGGCACGCCGTCGACGAATTCTTACGTTTGAAAGGTCATATTACCGTGTTGGAGATGTGCCAGGTCTGATTTTAGTATTGTTGAAATTTCCATTTTTTGCATGTATATTTATTCTTTCAGTATGTATATATATAATTTTCTTTTTTTGTTTTACAGAACACATATAGGTTACAAGATTTGCTTCCACACGTACTCGGTGTATTGCATATCGTAACTTTAATTCCATACAGCCGTGAAATAATAATAAACGCAACAGTAAGCGATGGTCGAGTCGGCATGGCTGTTATTTTGGATGCAATAATGACCCCTGCCGACGTTATACCAGAGGTATGATCTCGATTCTTAATTATTATTACATTCCCTTTTTTTTTTTGGATTTGCTAATTAATTTCCCAATAACTGCACATTTCTTGTGACAAATATGTTCAAGGGTGCTGAGCCGGCGCTACATCTGTTGATAAATCTCGTCTGCCCTCCTCAATCGATGACAGACGAATCAAATGCAGCCATCGTGCCACATCAGCAAGCTTCCTCTGAACGAGAGAAGCTAGAACAAGAATATCGACAAGCTCGAAAAGCTGTTCATGCAAACAAGGGAATAAAAGCTCTTATTCAGCTTCTTCAACCCCGGAAATTTAAATCTCTCCGTGTTCTGATATGCCGAGTCTTTCTTGGTTTAGCCAGAGATAATGAAATCGCGGAAATATTACTAAATCTTGGGGTCAGTAATCATTGTCACTCGATTATAAACTTTTATTCAATTTCACAACAACAAAAAAAAAAGTTGTACAAAGTTTCCGTTTTTGACTTTCTATTTCAGGTAGCGGAAAAAGTATCGGAACTTGCTCGAGATTCCGGAAAACAAAGCTCTAGTGGTGAGCATAATACGTGGGAGGCAGAGCTTGCCCAAGTAACTGTTGAGCTAATCGCGGTAAGCATTACTTATATATATATATATATATATATATATATATATATATATATATATATATATATATATATATATATATATATATATATATTACTGAAGACTACATTCATACTGATAAAGTTGTTCATTAATCTGAAGGTGGTAACTAATTGCGCAAAGGCAAGCACTTTAGCTGCGAACGATGCTGTAAGGACAACTGCTAGTTGCATCGAAAGAGCCACCATTGCTGCTGCAACTCCCATCACTTACAATAATAGGTAACCGATCGTAAATATTCAGCCTTTTCTATATATACAGAAGAAAACAATCTTCTATAATACCTTGTCTGAAATGATGTGAATATATGTCAGAGAACTTCTGCTCCTCATGCATGAGTATCTTCAAGAAGTGGGCCTAGCAGATAGTGCAGCTGCACTTTTCGAAGACGCTAACTTATCACAATCTGCCCCGAAATCTTCGGAAGTTATACAAATGCAGTGGCCTTCTCGAGTTTCTCCCGGTGGATTCTTTTCCGAGAAATCCAAATACAGTTCCCATGGTAAATCAAAGCTCAAAATCAAACTGAAGGACCGTTCACAAAGATGTCTATCGTCTTCCAAAAATGCACAAGAGCTGCCATTATCATCCACTTCAGTTGTACCGATGAAGCGAAAGCTGAACGAGACTGCACCATCAGAAAGACGAGTCAAGTCCAATTACGATTTTACCCCTGAGAGAATCACGTTACATTCACTCGTCATTCAATATTTGAAGCAGCAACACGAACGATGCTCAGCTCCAATTACGACTTTGCCCCCACTTTCACTCTTGCACCGTCATTCGTGTCCGGAGCCAAAACAGTGCCCCGATTCTTCGTATAACGTGACAGCAAGGATCGGCGCACGTGAATATACAAGTCTTTGTGAAGGGTTTGATGCAAACCGCAACGATCGAAAATTTAAGTACAGTAGATTCAGACTGAGAAAATCTTTCGGCGACGAATCAAAGCCCCTTCTAACTAGTATGGCTTTCCTCGGAGATTCTTCTCAAATTGCGACGGGTGGATGTTCTCGTAAAGTGAAAATTTTCGATTATAACGGTGGAAGCAAAAGCGTGGCGGAGAGTTCCGCTAGTCACCGATCTCAATTGACTCTTTTGCAGTCTCATTATAAAAACGGGGCTCAACTGCTTCTTTCTTCGAGCTCGGATCACGTTTGCTTATGGAGCAGATCATCACTTTCACATGGCCCGGTGCATTTGTTTGGAAGAATCAGACGCGCGCAATTCAGTAACTGCGGTGCCTTATTCGGTGCAGTACCGATGGAAACGTTTCAGCGGAAGATTTATTTGTTCGATATCGAGACGTGTAAGCTGAATCTGATGCTCAAAGATGACAACACAAGATATTTAGATGATCAGGCAAATGCGAATTCACAAATTCACTTCGCGGCAACGAAATCTATGCTTCTTTGGGATGGAGCTTTGTGGGATTGCAGAGATGTAAAACCGATTCACCACTTTGAGCGGTACACTGATTTTGGTGGTGGTGGCTTTCATCCTGCTGGAAATGAGGTACATATTAAACAAATTAAAATTAAATAATTTTTTTTTAATAATTTATGAAATGTATATTAATTAAAGGAAAACAATTGAATTGATCTGAACAGGTAATTATAAACTCGGAGGTGTGGGATCTACGAAACTATAAGCTTCTCAGAAGTGTACCGTCACTGGATCGGACGACGATTAAATTCAATTCCGGTGGTGACGTCATCTACGCAATCATGAGGAGGAACATCGATTATGTGACGTCAGCGTTCGACGCTCGCCGGATGAGGAACGATTTCGTCTCCGCTTTCCGCACGGTCGACGGCATGAGCTACTCCGACATCGCGACGATTCCGGCGGAGCGCTGCGTGCTGGATTTCGCGACGGAGCCGACGGATTCCTACGTCGGCGTGGTTGCCATGAACAGCATAATTGACCGCCGATCTACGGCTAGGGTTTACGAAATCGGCCGACCGGAGCGGGTCGGCGGCGGATCTGCGGCGGCGTTGAGTAGCGAGGAGAGAGAAGTTGCGTCCTCGCTTCTGGAGATGCATCTGAATCGGAACGACGGTGATAGAGAGCGGTGGAGTGACGGCGGCGAAGAGGAAGATGAGGATACTGATTGGGATGTTACCGAGGAGGAGGAGGAAGTTGAGAGTGATAATGATGAATCAGAAAGCAGCTCTGGAGACGAATATTAATTCTGAGGACAGGTGGCGTGATATCAGTGGTGGAAAATATAAACGCCAAAATTAGATTATAGGGTTACTTATTTATTATTTATTTTATAGAGAGGGAGTTTCAAAATTTTGAAAGATATATAGAGAAAATGTTGTTGTTGTTTATTTATTTTTCTGAAATATATGTTCATAAATCAAAATTGAATTAACATTTTATGTATACGTTATGAATTGGTTAATAAAAATATTATGTTCGTCTCTATACTTTTGATTATATTCCGCTCATCGGAGGTTGGGGGACTTAAGTGTTATTTTTTGTGTAGAGCTGAATTATTTAGTGGATTGGGGTCATTTAATTGGAGCTCGTTCGGTTAAAAATATACGAATCACCTTAATTATGTTCTTCGAATTATGACACTATCTTTTTTCGTTTGAAAGAATGGGAGGGTTTAATACACACACCTGAGGGCGTTGGAGCTTTTAGTTCCTCCGATATCTAAGTGACCCACATATTTTAGGAGAAAATAGATAAGAGTCTTAAATTGCGTAAAATAATTAAAGAATGAATTAATTAACTATACCGACAAATAATCTATTTATACATGATGATGCATAACGTAAGCACAATAACAAATTAATTGCAACGAATTAATACGAAAGAACACAAGACCTCTGGAATTCACCAGAAAATTGAGAGCACTCTAAAAATAATATTATAATAAACGATGATGAAAAATAATCCCTATAGCAACTATATATACTAATAAAAGCTTAAATCCCCTAACTATACTAGGAAAACGAAATATCACCAAAAAAGGGAAAAAGGGAAAAATGAAATAAATCATAAATCCAATAGAATACTGCAAATTGGAAAAAATCCAATTCGAGGATTTCAAATTCGAATTTTCTAGAATTGATTATGAATTATAAAACTTTCCTAAAACAACAAAGACATTGTTTTGAGGGCATAAATGACCTCGAAACGTCAAAATCCATCGTAGATCATATTATAGATGCATGTTTAGATCCCCACTTCTTTCCGGTTCGGAAAAGTTTGGTCCCGCACAGTTCCACCTCCATCGCCACTTCACCAATATGCTTTGATTAACTTAATAGTGGGCTGGAAATAATTATTTGATTTTCTACTTGCAATTGAGTCATTGTCTTGAATTATGAGTTTGGACTATAATTAATGGGCTCAAGGAGAAAAAAATTTCATTTTGAACAATAGTATGACTTTTTTTTGGCACAACATTTATATAATAAGACTCGTGATTTTTATAATATTGATCTTAATAATAATTAGTGATTACATTAAATTTGAATAATTTTGAGTAAATTTTGCATTTTAATAGACGTCATAATATATTATAGTAGATTGATTGTTGACTGTTGACTTATTGTTATATCATAAACTTTAGAAAACCCAAAGAAAGAAAAAACATAAAGAAAATAAATAACCAATTAAATTTAATATTTAATGCAATATAATTATTATTTAATAATAAAATTGTTAAGGTGGGGGCAGAAAGATCTTCATAGGAATTATCGCCAAAAAGCGGCAAAATGAATATACAAAAAATAAATAATAAAATAATAAAAATAAAAAAGATACTTCACTTTAGGACACGTGTCCAAACACTATAAATATAGAAAAGCAGCAGCACATTCACACTCACAGTTTTTCCTTTGCCCCCAGAAAACGTTTTCTAGGTGAAATAAATACAGAAATCCACCCAACAAATCTCATTTCAATAGCTCTAATTGTATATTCAATTTTTTCATCCTTTGTTTTCCCTTTGAGTCAACAAGCATCGATGGATTTTCCAATGGAAGCTCAGTCGCCGCCGCAGGCTGAAACCTCCGCCGCCGTTGTGATGGAGGTGGAAGAGCTGCCGGAAAATGAAGTGGGTGGTGAAATGGAGGTTTTGACGGCGAGAGTGAAGTCGTTGATGGATAAAATCACAGAAAATTCAGATAACCCTAACCCCATTTTAATCAACGCTATCTCCACTATCCTTGAATCTCTCGAATCAAGGTTTTTCTATTTTTTTAAATATCTACACAAAATCCAGATAATTCAGTTATTAATTTTTTTTTTTTTTGTTTAATTTTTTTTTACTTTTTTTCGATTTTTTTTAATTTTTTAATTATCTACACAAAAACCAGATAATTCAGTTAATTTTTTTTAATTTTTAATTTTTTGTTATTTTTTTTAAATATCTTGTAGATCGTATCTATTAGTTTATTTAACTATATGTGTGTTTATGTAAATGGTAGAAGTGAGATATTGGTGAATATAAATATACATATATATACATATATATATTATACACACACACACACACATTGATCTCTTTATCGTCTTGTGATGGATTTATTTGGTTATAACTGATGTAGCTTTTTGTCGATCTAGTCTAATCGCTAACTATAAACGGAAAAAACCGAAAAAACGGAACTCCAATTAAGTATATATCTTTATTAACGAACTACCTAAAAGAAACATAATTTACCGATCGCAATTACTTGCCCGCGTTCTCTTAGCTCGTTTTTCGACATTTGTAGAGTTTTGTCTTGTGCACGTGTCTCGTTCTTGTAGGTACTTATATAGGATCACGTGGCGTTTTTGAAAGACGGTTTCTAACTTTTCGATTATTTATTTCCATTTAAAGGGGATTTATGACAAATGATTTTTGTGGGGTCGAGAAAATAGTCGGTCGACGTCATATTTACATTCGTTTTAAGTTATGTGCCTTTTTAATTTACTTTTCAACTTAACTACCAACATAAAAAAAAGGAAATAAAGAGTGAATAAACGACACATATAAAAAGGTTTTCGGATGCGTAAATGCCTACTTTGTTGTCTATAGGAGTACAAATGAAAAACCTTCCTCCTCCGTGTTTACGTGTCTTTTCTTGAATGACGTAATTGTTCGCATGACGATCTAGGAGATTTTTTTTTTTTTATTATAGTAACTAATTTTCATCTTGTTTATTTTTGGATATTTTAGATACACGAACGATCAAGGTCAATCCTCAACATTTACTAGCATTCTCGGTAACGCTGGACGTATTATGGAACTTATTAAGGTACATGTGTTTTTTCCTTTGCTAAACATGCCAACCTTTTTTTTTAATAGAAAATTTGTTACTAATTAAATCGGGTTTTACGTTCTTTCCTCTTCATGCAGGAGAACGATGCATTTTTCCAGTTGATATCGTCAAAAATTCTAACCGATAGAAGATATTCTGTTTCGGCAAAGGCAGCCACCGCAAGGCTCGTTTTCAGCTGTTTGCCGAGTTGGTTGGTAAGTGTACCATATTTTGAATGCAATCAATTATATTGTTCTTTTTTCTTCTTTCATTACAACATATATTTATAACTTTTAACACATTGGATACAGTATCAGCTTGAAGACGATGTTCTAGATTTAATCGGAGGTTGGGTGATGGATGAGACGACACCCGATACGTTGGAATTAGAAACGTTGCGAACATATTCAATCGGAGCTCTTTCAAGAGTTTTTACTCTATGCTTGGTTTGGTACGGTCTTAATCCATTTTTATTTATTATTATTTAATTGTCCGTTACGTTTTTATGATTATGTGTTTGCTGCTCTCTTGTTTGTTATAACATTCTCTCTTGAACTTCAGCGACAGCGAACCAGCGGAACGTTTCTTAACGTCTGGACTGCCAGCTAAGCTAATGCAAATACTACGCATTGAGGTTTTGTGCGCGGCAAGTAGCACAAGTGAAACGAAGGCTAGTTTATCGAAAGTCGGAAATAAGGACATCACCGATTTGGTAAAGGAATCCGCCAGAGCTGCCGAAGCTGAAGCGAGAGCTTCCAAGTCATCCGAAGCAGACATAAGTGCTGCTGGTGTTGCTGCTGCTGAAGTTGTTAAGAGCGCTGCTTTCGAGGCGAGTTTATATTATTATCGATTTATTGTTTTGAAAAAAATATACACTTTTGAAATCGATAGTTTATACGAATGACTCTTTTTCCCCTAATTTTGTAGGAGTATCGAAAGACGAATGACGAAAACGTTGCAGCGTATGCTGCTTATAAGGTTGCATCGGCGCTTATAGATGATTTTAATGCTGTTGCTCTCTCGAGGTTTGATACTAAAGATATTAATATTAAATGATACATTTCACTAACACGTTAAAACTCTTGATCATTTATTACGTTAATCTAGATTCTCACGTGAAGTTTTGCATTTCTAGGTATTTAAATTATTTTGAAGGTGATTGGGATCATTCAAACCCTGAAATTGACAAAGATGTCGGCAAATTTTTCGTCGTGGACGCCGATTCGCTTTCGAAGCTGAGGGAGAATTTTTGTATCCAGTCGCTTGTGTGTCTTTTGATTCTGTGGAAGGATGTCGACTTTCTAGACTCTCTCCTTCACGAGAAAGCGGTCGACGTGTGCCTGGCTCTAGTGCAGAAATGTGTCGGGACAGAAGATGGATCGAATGATTATAAGCTCTTTTGGCATGATATTTTGAAGCTCGTCTGCGAATTGACCGAACACGAGAAGTTCATGGTGTTGTTTTTGGATAACGGTGGCCTCCAGAAATTGCTGGCTGGTCCGAGAATTCCTCGATCGTTTCATCGTTTGTCTTCCTTTTTATGCACCGTTACTCGGGTTCAGGTAACTATGTTTTTTTTCAGTTGTGTCATCGATTTTACAAGTGCAATTCATGCGTATAGGTTGATTTGATTATGTTATTTATTGGCAGTTTTTTCTAGGAATGGAATTGGAATATATATTAGATTCCGGTTTTCGATTTGATTTTAGTTTCCGATGATCTGAAACTTCCAAGTTTTTTTCGGAAGTTACACTTGTAATAATGTTATTATGTATTTTATAATATAAATTACTAAAGAAATGGAAATTTCAAATCCCGATAAGAATTGTTTTGATTCTGGAACAAGTTTTTTTTTCCAATTTCGGAAATTCCGCTTTTTGGTTATTATGATTTTTTTGGAATAAATTCAAATTATTTTTTCACTTTCTTAATTTTTTTTTCTTTTTTTTTTTTTTTTTTTTACTTTTCGATTTGATCCGTCCGATTTCCACCCCTAGTATTTTTTGTTATACTATTTGTTGTCTCACACCATAACATATTTTCACAGAGTACGATGAGATGTCTCTGCGATCTCCCTTCAAGCGTTATCCGGCAGGTTGTTGAGTTGGTTTTTGAAATTCTCGAGTCTGAACACGAATACTATATAGCAAGGGCAGACATTTCTTCATTTCTAACGTCCGCTTTCAGCTATAGAGCGGTACTCGACGCGTTCGACGCGCACGACGGTCTGGAGAAATTGGTTAATTATTTGCATCATTCCGCTTCAGTAACATCCGGCGCTTCGACACCACTCACCTACCGACAGACACAGACTGCTCACGAGACTTGTGCCGCACTCCACCAATATATCAGAACACATCTGCTTCTGTTTGTGGATTCTATTCTAAGCGTCTCGAGTGGGGAACCGTATAAGCCAATTAACGCAAGCAACGAGGCGTTTGACTCTCTGTTTCGTCAAATACGGAACGATGAAAAATTGGGTGCCACATTTATCTACTGCCGTTGGCCCTCTGCCTACAGATTCATAAGATCAAATGGTCATATCACTTTGCTTGAGTTGTGCCAGGTTTGATTCAATATTGTCGAAATTTCGATTTCTGCATATATCACATGTTTCCCTAATATATATTTATTTGCTTTGTAGGCCTCGCAATTAACACGTACTTTACAAGGTTCTCTTCAATATATCATCGAAGTATTGCGTATACTGACTTTGATTCGGTGTATTCGAAGTGATATCATAGATGCAACGTTAAGCAATGGCCGAGCTGCTATAGCTGTAGTTTTGGATGTAATAAATACACCAGCTAATTTGGAACCGGAGGTATTTTCCGCAAACTTGATTTCATTTTATATTTATATATATATTATATATATTTTTTCAATTTCCCTTCTCGTGAAAATGTCAGATTGTGGATCCAGCATTGCATATGTTGGTAAATCTGGTTTGCCCTCCTCCATTCATCCCGGAAGACGATTTTAAAGATCGGGCAATAGCCGATATGGAAAAAGGTTGTTGTCTAGCAAGAGAATCTATCCGTGAAAATAACGGAATAAAGATTCTCCTTCGTCTTCTCGAAAGTCGGATATTCACATCCCAAGCCGATCTTGTGCGTCGCCGTGTTCTCACATGCCGAGTCCTTCTCGGTTTAGCCAAAGACAATTCCATTGCGCGTACATTATCGAAGCTTGAGGTCGTTATCCGCTTGAAATAATTTATTCATTTCCGCAATTACTTTACTTACAATTAATTATTAATTCGTACACAGTTTCCATTTTGAATATTCTATTTCAGTTGGCCAGAAGGTTGTTAGAAATCAATCGGGATTTGGGAGGAAAGAGCTCCGGCGTTGATGAGTATAATAAATGGCATGCAGAGCTTGACCAACTGACGATTGAGCTAATCTCGGTAAGTAGAATTATTAACAACAAAATTAATTTTATTACAAGGCATGATATGCGCGTAATTGTATAAATTATTGCGATTTGGTGAGGTACGTGTATTTGTTCGATGTTTATTAATTTTATAAAAAAATATTGTTTGAAGGTCACAACGAATTCGGGGTGCGCAAGCACTGTAGCTACCGATGCTTTTACCCCACCTTTGAGGCGTATTGAAAAAGCTGCCATTGTCGAAGCAACTCCGATTACTTATAATCCAAGGTAACTAAAATTCTAGTTTAATTTATTCATGCATATATACCAACCCTCGTTAGGAAAGTTCGTACTTTCCCAATTTGTAACGGGATTTGAATTTTTTTTAATTTTTAGAGTTTACTCATGCATGTGTTGTGATCTTTTTATAATGTATGTTTAATTGTCGGGAATTCGTCCGTTCGAAATTTCAGGGAACTTCTTGTACTTATCCACGGGCACCTTGAAGCATCGGGTTTACCGGAAAGTGCAGCTATAGTTAGCAAAGAGGCTAAATTGACAGATTTCCAATCTTCCAAAGAACAAATTCAATTGCCGTGTGGGCGTACTCCTTCCGGATTCTTCCCCGATAAATTCGAAGGCTCTTCATCTTCAAATCAGAAACATCCCATCTCGAGAAAAAATGAACCGTCGACACTTCCAAAAATTATAATTAAATTGAAGGATACTCCAAGAAAATCGAAATCTTTAGAATCGGAAGAAGCGCCACCACTAATAATCCGCACTCCGGAATCCGACGGTGAATCGAACACCGAAATATTGCGGCCAAAAAAGCGCAAGTTGACGCACTCGAACGAGATTGGCTCCGAAAGGCGGCTCACGTTAGATTCTGTGATGGTCGAGTATTTGAAGCTGCAGCATTCCAAATGCTCGGCTCCAATTACGACTTTACCCCCGCTCTCGCTGCTTCACCCCCATGCATGCCCCGAACCGAGACAAACCCTAGACGCTCCGACGAACATGACAGCAAGGCTTAGGAGATGCGAAGTGGTTGGAACTGCTTACAGGGGTATAGACGTAAGTCGCAAGGACCGTCGATTTGTCTACAGTAGATTCAGACATACGGAAACTCTATACGACAAAGTCGACAAGTCGTGTTTGACCAGCATCGCTTTTATAGAAGATCCTACTAGGGTTGCCGCATGCGGGTTTTCCAGGAGGCTAAAATTTTTCGACTTAAGCAGCACCACGGTGTGCGAGAGCTCCGTCTGCCATACTTCCGACGTGACGCATTTGCATTCTCACTCGCGACTTCTTCTCTCGTCAACTTCCAATGAAGTTTGCTTGTGGGATGGATCTTCGTTTGCGGCACATACATTTGACGGAGTTAAGGCCGCACGGTTCGACAGTCAGGGTACCTTATTCGCGGCGCTGCCGTCGGATTCTTCTTTGCATGAGATTCTTTTGTTCGATGTTCAGACGTTGAATTTGAGTACGAGTCTTGTCGATGACACGGATAGTCGCGTAATTCGTCACGAAAATCCGTATTGCGAGATTCACTTCGGCCCGTTGAGGAATATGCTTCTTTGGGAAGGCGTTTTGTGGGATTCTAGAAGTACGAGGCCGATTCACCGCTTTCAAGAATTTACCGACCTCGGTGGCGGGGGCTTTCATCCTGCTGGGAATGAGGTACGTACGTACAGTAGAGGTTAATAGTTTTCCTTTCACATATTTACTTCAAAAAAAGAGAGTTTAATATTGCATTTAGTGCCCCTGTAGTATATCGAATTGCTAAAAAACTCCTCATGTAGTTAATATTAGCAAAAAGTCTCCAATCCTATCTTGCTTCCCTTTTTTTTAAGCGTATATCCTTAATGATGAGTTTTTAGTAGGGGTGGAAATTGGAACGGAAATTCTGAATTTTCATCTATCTAGATTAAAAAAAAAAAAAACGATTCTGAAACGTTATTTTTCAATCCGAGTTAAGTTTCTGATTTTTTTTCAATTTTTTTATTGGAATTCGAATAAATATTAGATTCCAATTTTAATTTCCAAAAAATTTCGATTATTTTTGGAAAAAACACTTATAATATATATCAATATTAGTATGTCTTTTTTTATTACAGGTTACTTCTTAGTTCTTCCACCTCTAGTCCATGTGATTCTTAATCCGAATTTCGTCTATTACGATCCGAAAATTTCCGATTTCAAAACGAGTTTTTGTCATTCCAGTTTCCAAAATTTCAATTTTCATTATTTTTGTCTTAATTTGTTTTGGTACAAAGCTGGAATTAGTTTTCCACTTTCGAAAAAAAAAATGATCAGTTCGATTTTCACCCTTAGTTTTGCTAAAACAAAATATATTTTTGTTGACAATTTACACGACGAATGTTTTTACAACAGGTCATTATAAACTCCGAGGTGTGTGATCTTCGAAACTTCAAGATTCTCCGAACCGTGCCCTCCTTACACCAGACGACAATCAAATTCAACAGTGGCGGTGACGTAATATACGCAATCTTGAGGAGAGACCGCTCGGATTTCAAGTCGGCAGTAAACCCACGCCGGATGAAGCACAATCTCTTTTCGGCTTTCCGCACACTAGACGCACTAAACTACACCGACATAGCCACTATCCCAATCGAGCGGTGCGTGCTCGATTTCGCCACCGAACCGACCGATTCCTTTGTGGGATTGATCGCGATGGATAACGATGGTGATATGAAGGGATCATTGGCTAGGATATACGATGTCGGTGAGAGAAATAATCCCAGTGATGGTGATTACGGTCTACAGTTTAATCGGAACCGGAACTGGAATCGGAACCAGAACCGGAATCGAAACAGAGATGCGGAATATGATCTGCACACGGTTGAATTGGACGAAGATGAAGAAGAATCGGAAGGGAACGATTACGAGGAAACCGTGAATGAAGACGAAGAATATGAGAGTGGGAGTGATTTGTCTTTGAATATCTACAGAAGTGAAGATGAATTGAATTAATGAGAACATTTCTTAGGGGCTATAGCAAGTGTATTTTAATGTAATAATTTTATAGTGTATATTATTACAGTTTTACTGACAGTAAGAAACAAACTTACGTTTGTTTCTTAAATCCATTTTGTTTTCCCCTTTTTGGACAAAATCCAAATATTTTTCACCCTAAAAATTGTGTGTGTTTCGTGTGTGCTATGTATGTGCATATATTTCGTGAGCAGACTGCACAGTGTATGTGCATAATTTGAGTATGAAATGTGTATTTTGTGTATGAATATTGTTTTTTAAACAATTCATTAGATCGGTTCGAAAAATTTCAACCAACCCAATATATAATAGGGGCGGTTCGTGGTTTCTATTTTCTAATATCATGAAAAGTCGATTGACCAATAATTGTCGGTGAATCAATTATATTAATAATTTTTTTAAATATTATTATAATTTATAATTTAATAGTACTTTTGTTAATTTGTATTCTTAATTAGAGACGTGCTATTTCCACCCTTAAAATATCTTATTTCACCACCAAATTAAATATATTTTTCATTTTACCCCATTTTCTTCTTATAACTATATTTTTATAAATTTATAAACTCTCTATCACTAAACTAATTAAAATATATATAAAAAAAAACCCCACCATATTCACTGAAAATCTCATCCTCTCCACCTTAAGTGACTAATACTTTCGTTAGAGAAAAACATTTTTAAAGGTCAAAAGGAGCAGAAAATTCACGTTTTCTGATAAATAAATTAAGAGTGCTTGTATGGAAAGTCATGAACTTTCTGCATAAATGGCCAGTTTAGCTTAATATAATTTCGTTTCCTAAAAAAAAGTTACATAATCTGTAGGTCATCTGATATGGAAGTTTAAATATCTTGTAATAAATATTTCATGCAAAAAATAAAAATAATTAAAAAAATTAAAAAAATTAAAAAAATAAAATAAAATAGAAATAACTTAGAACACATGAGGCTTAAGTGATAGAAGGAAGGGTGGTGGATTATAAATTTGAGAGATATTTATGACATTTTATAATATTTGGTGGTGGATTGAGATACTTTGAAGGTAAAAATAGCACAACTCTTTTAATTATTATGAACATATGAGTGATTATGAGTCTATGAAACTGTGGTATTATGACATGATGTGCATGGTAAGAATTAATTTTAACTTTGGAACTGTTTTCTTTTTAATTTGTTTGTTGAATTATAATTAATTATTTTGAACTGCCATAGATATAATTTGCATACTTTTACTCCAAAATTTGATTTTTAAAAGTGAACTAGGTGATGGATATACCAATCAACCAACTTATTTTGGAACCAAAAATTATGTTCGCAACCATCAACCGATTCACAAACATCGGGTCGGCATTGATTTTTAAATTTCAGCGAAATTAAATTTTACTAATCAACTTATTTGGGCTACAAATTGGTAGGTGGAAATAGTTGTTAATTGGGCCCATTGCACATGATGACTTGTAAGTTGTAACTTAGGGAATGGTGATGTCATATGCTGATGTCATCTGAATTAAAATATGCTATTAATCTGATGCTATTGTTAATAAGATTGATTACATTGACTCAAAGTGTTAATGTAAAAAATCTAGTATAAATTGACTAAAACTTCCTACGTAATAATGTATCATAATATAATAAATCAATTCCCAGTATCTAATATAAAATTTTAATACACAAAATCGTAAGTAAAAAATATATAAATCACAAAATATTATTCAAACATTCTGCAAATAATATAAGATCTTGTCTAACTCACGCCAGATTAATTTTGTGAAAAATAGTTTAATTACTATAAATAGTAGTATATTTTGTCTCAAAATTTATCCAATTCTCAAAAATAGAAAAGACTGTTGAATAATAGGAGTAGATTTTAATAACACAAAAAAAAAAAGAATTGTTCAGGCGGGACCCACAAAATCAGCATTGTAATCATCGCCCACAGAGCGCCAAATGTAATATGAAATATAAAAGAAAAAAAGGTGGCCGTTGTGCTGTAATTCTACACGCCACCCCCCACCCACCCCCACCCCACCCCCCCACCGTCGGAAACACCTATAAATACGACCAAATCAGCACTCTAAAATCACACACACACACACACACACACACACACACACACAGCTGTAAACGTATTCGGAGAGAGAGACTAGAATTTAATACACAATTTTTAATTCGGATAGATTTTTCTGTGAGTAGTAATTACTAGCATTAAATTAATGGATGCTGCCAGGGAATTCGAGGCTGTACCAAAATCCGCCGCCGCCGGCGACGTGGAGGTGAAGGTGGCTGAGCTGCCGGAGAATCGAGTGGGTGGTCGGCCGGAGGAAATCGAGGCCATGATGGGTAGAGCAAAGTCGTTAATGGATAAAATCACAGAAAACGCAGAAAACCCTAACCCCATTGTGCTTCATGCTCTTTCCACCATTATTGAGTCTCTTGATGCAAGGTACCACTTTTGTTGCTCTATGTGCAACTTCACCCTCAGATTTATATTCATTGTATTTTTTTTTTTTATTTTTTTTTTTATGTTTATTTATGATTTATTTATTTTTAAGAAGAGAAGCTGAGAAACTCAGTTCTAGCTAGTTTTTCATTACTTTATGATGCATTATACAAGAAGCTAAATCTAATCGCTAACGGTAAATGGAAAACCGAATAAATCGCGCCAACTATAATTAAGGATAAGTAAAGAATTTAATGAATTTATTTAAAAAAGATGATGTAATTTAATATTGCATTTATTCTTAAGCCGATCGATCGTTTCTATACTTTCTCGATTTATTTCCATTTCGGGTAGTGAATAAAGTCGACGCCGTGTTTCTATTCGTTTTAGATTTTAGGGTTTTAATTCAGAAATGACCTAATTAATTACAGTTCTTCAAACATTTTTTTGGCTAACTGTACTTTTTCGTTCTATTTTTTTTCTGGATATATAGTTACGACGCAGATCATTCCTCAACAAATAATGGCAGCAGCTCTTCTCATGATCATCTTGGGTGCATTTGGAATCTTATTCGGGTACTTTTCGTTTTTTTTTCCTTTGCTAAATACACCAACTGCAGCTTTTACTCTTTAATCCCAAAACCCCCTTAATTAGTTGCTAATTAATTTATTTTTTTAATGCATGCAGAAGAACGACGTGTTTTTTCGATTGATATCTTTCAAGTTTCTGACCGATAGAATATATTCTAAATCAGTATGCGCGGCTGCTGTACGCCTTATTTTCAATTGTTCGCTAGTTTGGATGGTATGTATTTGTTACCACAATTTTTAGCTGCTATATTATACACTCCATTAATCATTTATTTATTTAACATGTATATATTCATTTTTCGTAGAAAGGGATACAAAAACCGCATATATTCGAAGACGACGTTGTCGATAATTTTTTAGGCTGGTCGATGAACGAGCCACAAAGAAATTCCGGTGCTCAACTCAAATTGGAGAATATTGAAACGATACGGCAAATATTAGATGTCGAAATATTGCACACGTACTCCGTTGCTCTTCTTTCCGTATGCTTGACTTTGTATGTTCTTAAACCCTTTAATTTTATTTTATTTATTAATTTTTTTTATATATAATTTATATTTTTCACTATTTGTATTGTCTTGTTATGTGGGTTTTTTTCTAACATTTTTGTTTTATCGAAATTTTTAGTGGTTGCCTACGAATGAAAGACGCCTTAACAACGTACGGATTGCCGGTTATGCTAATGCAATATTTACGAAGTGGGGTTTTGGGCGAAGTAAAAAAGACTGCATTTGATGCTTCTCTCATATGGTACATACATGATCATTTAATTTATTCAGTCGATATATATATCTAGATTCTTATCGACTATTTTTTTTCCGCGTTTTGTAGGAAGTTAACTATGCCGAAAACCGATATCGGTGAAGTTTACATAGCAAGCTTTGATTCACTTACACAGCTAAGGGAGAAAGCCTGTGTTAAGTGTCTGACGGTTATGGGGAAGCGTATCGAGAGTATCGAACCTCTTCTTCATGAGAAGGCGGTTGATATTTCCATAGAGTTACTAAGGAAATCTGTGAAAATTGGCGAGGGTGTACCGTTATCGAGAAGTATACTATACTTGCTTGATGTTTTGAAGGTAGTCGGTCACTTTGCGGCTCATCGAAAATTTGTAACGTTATTCGTTGACCGTGGTGGCATGCAGAGAGTTGTTGACGTTCCGAGAAATAAGCAAACATTTTTCAGTCTCTCGTTGCTCTTATTCGCCATTAATAAGTTTAAGGTAATTGTTTTCGCATAATTTTTTTATATCTCCGGTTTTTAGTATATTCAAGATCATTTTTTTTTTCATTTTTGCCCTTTATCACTCTTAATTATTTAACAACGGTATTTTCGTAATTTTCTAAGTTCGTTTTTTCTTTTTTTTTGTAATCATATGTATCTATTGGTTTTCTTGATCTGTGAGCAAATGTTTGACACCATACTATGTTTTTATGTATCTATTGGTTTTCTTGATCTGTGAGCAAATGTTTGACACCATACTATGTTTTTTGCAGGGCATAATGGAACACGTGTGCAATCTTCCTTCAAACGTCATCGAAACAGTTGTCGAGTTGGCTTTGGAGCTTCTTGAGTGTCGGAATGATTTATCGAGCCAAAATGCCGGTTTATTCATCTCGTCCGCTTTTTCTTTCCGTGCGTTCGTCGAAGCATTCGACAGAAAGGATGGTTTGCGAAAGCTCCTTTGTCATCTGCAAGAGTATGCTTCCAATAAGAACAAAGCCCACTGTACTTGCACTGCACTGCACCGGTACATGAAAGCGCACCTCCACTTGTTTGTCGATTCCATTTCACACGTCTCGAAAGTTAGGGTTTCGTATAGACAACTCGACTTAAGCAACGAGGCACTGGACGTTGTGTTTCGTAAAATACAAAAGGATCAGAAAGTGGGGCCCGCTTTTGCAAGGGCGACGCGCTGGCACGCTGTCGACGAATTCTTACGTTTGAAAGGTCATATTACCGTGTTGGAGATGTGCCAGGTCTGATTTTAGTATTGTTGAAATTTCCATTTTCTGCATGTATATTTATTCTTTCAGTATGTATATATATAATTTTCTTTTTTTTGTTTTACAGAACACATATAGGTTACAAGATTTGCTTCCACACGTACTCGGTATTGCATATCGTAACTTTAATTCCATACAGCCGTGAAATAATACTAACCGAAACAGTAAGCGATGGTCGAGTCGGCATGGCTGTTATTTTGGATGCAATAATGACCCCTGCCGATGTTAAACTAGAGGTATGATCTCGATTCTTAATTATTATTACATTCCTTTTTTTTTCGGTTTGCTAATTAATTTCCCAATAACTGCACATGTCTTGTGACAAATATGTTCAAGGGTGCTGAGCCGGCGCTACATCTGTTGATAAATCTCGTCTGCCCTCCTCAATCACGTTGGCTGCATTTGTTGAATCAAATGCAGCCAACGTGCCTCAGCAGCAAGCTTCCGCTGAACGAGAGAAGCTAGAACAAGGATATCGACAAGCTAGAAAAGCTGTTCATGCAAACAAGGGAATAAAAGCTCTTATTCAGCTTCTTCAACCCCGGAAATTTAAATCCCTCCGTGTTCTGATATGCCGAGTCTTTCTTGGTTTAGCCAGAGATAATGAAATCGCGGATATATTACTAAAGCTTGAGGTCAGTAATCATTATCACTCGAATATAAACTTTTATTCAATTTCACAAAAAGAAAAAAAAATCGTACAAAGTTTCCGTTTTTGACTTTCTATTTCAGGTAGCGGAAAAAGTATCGGAACTTGCTCGAGATTCCGGAGAACAAAGCTCTAGCGGTGAGCATAATACGTGGGAGGCAGAGCTTGCCCAAGTAACTGCTGAGCTGATCGCGGTAAGCATTACTTATATATATATATTATATATACATACATTACTGAAGACTACATTCATACTGATAAAGTTTTTGATTAATCTGAAGGTGGTAACTAATTGCGCAAACGCAAGCACTTTAGCTGCTGTAAGGACAAATTTTAGGTGCATCGAAAGAGCCTCCATTGCTGCTGCAACTCCCATCACATACGATAATAGGTAATTGATCGAAAATATTCATCTTTTCTATATATAATACGTTTTCTGAAATTATGTGAATGAATTTCAGAGAACTTCTTCTCCTCATGCATGAGTATCTTCAATCAGTGGGCCTAGCAGATAGTGCAGCTGCACTTTTCGAAGACGCTAACTTATCACAATCTGCCCCGAAATCTACGGAAGTTATACAAATGCAGTGGCCTTCTCGAGTTTCTCCCGGTGGATTCTTTTCCGAGAAATCCAAATACAGTTCCCATGGTAAATCAAAGCTCAAAATCAAACTGAAGGACCGTTCACAAAGATGTATTTCGTCTTCCAAAAATGCACAAGAGCCGCCACTATCATCCGCTTCAGTTGTACCGATGAAGCGAAAGCTGAACGAGACTGCACCACCAGAAAGACGGGTCAAGTCCAATTACGATTTTACTCCTGAGAGAATCACATTACATTCACTCGTCATTCAATATTTAAAGCAGCAACACGGCCGATGCTCAGCTCCAATTACGACATTGCCCCCACTTTCACTCTTGCAACGTCATTCCTGCCCGGAGCCAAAACAGTGTCCCGATTCTTCGTATAACGTGACAGCAAGGATCGGCGCACGTGAATATACAAGTCTTTGTGAAGGGTTTGATGTAAACCGCAACGATCGAAAATTTAAATACAGTAGATTCAGACTGAGAAAAACTCAAATTGCGACGGGTGGATCTTCTCGTAAAGTGAAAATTTTCGATTACAACGGTGGAAGCAAAAGCGTGGCGGAGAGTTCCGCTAGTCACCGATCTCAATTGACTCTTTTGCAGTCTCAGTATAAAAACGGGGCTCAACTTCTTCTTTCTTCGAGCTCGGATCACGTTTGCTTATGGAGCAGATCTTCACTTTTACATGGCCCGGTGCATTTGTTTGGAAGAATCAGACGCGCGCAGTTCAGTAACTGCGGTGCTTTGTTCGGTGCAGTACCGATGGAAACTTTTCAGCGGAAGATTTATTTGTTCGATATCGAGACGTGTAAGCTGAATCTGATGCTCAAAGATGACAGCACAAGATATTTAGATGATCAGGCAAATGCGAATTCACAAATTCACTTCGCCGCAACGAAATCTATGCTTCTTTGGGATGGAGCTTTGTGGGATTGCAGAGATGTAAAACCGATTCACCACTTTGATCGGTACACTGATTTTGGTGGTGGTGGCTTTCATCCTGCTGGAAATGAGGTACATATTAAATAAATTAAATAATTTTTTTTTTTTTTAAATTTATGAAATGTATATTAATTAAAGGAAACAATTGATCTGAACAGGTAATTATAAACTCGGAGGTGTGGGATCTCCGAAACTATAAGCTTCTCAGAAGTGTACCGTCACTGGATCGGGCGACGATTAAATTCAATTCCGGTGGTGACGTCATCCTACGCAATCATGAGGAGGAACATCGATTACGTGACGTCAGCGTTCGACGCTCGCCGGATGAGGAACGATTTCGTCTCCGCTTTCCGCACGGTCGACGGCATCAGCTACTCCGACATCGCGACGATTCCGGCGGAGCGCTGCGTGCTGGATTTCGCGACGGAGCCGACGGATTCCTACGTCGGCGTGGTTTCCATGAACAGCATAATTGACCGCCGATCTACGGCTAGGGTTTACGAAATCGGCCGGCCGGAGCGGGTCGGCGGCGGATCTGCGGCGGCGTTGAGTAGCGAGGAGAGAGAAGTTGTGTCCTCGCTTCTGGAGATGCATCTGAATCGGAACGACGGCGATAGAGAGCGGTGGAGTGACGGCGGCGAAGAGGAAGATGAGGAGGAAGTTGAGAGTGATAATGATGAATCAGAAAGCAGCTCTGTAGACGAATATTAATTCTGAAGACAGGTGGCATGATATCAGTGGTGGGAAATATAATGGCCAAAATTAGATTTATAGGGTTATTTATTTATTATTTATTTTTTAGGATATAGATATATAGAGGAAATGTTGTTGTTGTTTATTTATTTTTTCTGAAATATATGTTCATAGATCAAAATTGGATTAACATTTTATGTATACCTTATGAATTGGTAATAAAAATGTAATATTTAGATATTTTTATCAAAACAAAAATATGTTCGTTTCTATACTCTTGATTATAGTCTGCTCATCGGAGGTTGAGGGACATAAAATTGTTATTTTTTTTTTGTGCAGACCTGAATTATTTACTGGATTGTGGTCATTTAATTGGAGCTCGTTCGGTTATAAATATATGAATCACCTTAATTATATTCTTCGAATCTATAACACTTATTCGAGAATCTTTTTTCTTTTAGGAAAATGGGAGCTTTTGGTTCCTTCGATACGTAAACTAACCATATATTTAGGAGAAAATAAAGAGAATCTTAAATTGCATAATATAACTATATAATGATCAATTAGTTAACTATAACGACAAATAATCTATTTATACATGATGACGTAGAACGGAAGCACAATAACAATTAATTGCAACGGATTAATCCGAAAGAACACAAGAACTCTGGAATTTACGAGAAAATTGAGACCACTCTAAGAAATTTTATTGACCGCCGGAGACCGCCGGTCTCCGGCGTTGACTTTTTTTTTTTTTGAATTTTTTTTCACTGAATTTTTTTTCCGGCCGGTCAACCACCGTTGACCGCCGGTCTCCGGCGTTGACTTATTTTTTTTTTTGAATTGTTTTTTCTTAGAAAAAAAATATTTTAATTAATATTACTGTCTTAACTACTAAATTACTGTCTCTGACAGTAATATTACTGTTTGGGACAGTAATATTATGAATATTATTTTTCCGAACAGTAATATTATTAATATTATTGTCTAAGACAGTTAAATTACTGTTGGAGACAGTAATTTAACATCCAAGACAGTAAATATAATTAAAATAAATTTTTTTGTAAGGAAAAAAAAAAAAAAAAAGTCAATTAACAGTTAATTACTGTCTCCGACACTTAAATAACTGCTGGAGACAGTAATTTAGCGACGAATACAGTAATATGAATTAAAAATATTTTTTTTAAGAATAAAAAAGTCAATTAACAGTTAAATTACTGTCTCCGACAGTTAAATAACTGCTGGAGACAGTAATTTAGCAACGAATACAGTAATATTAATTAAAAATATTTTTTTTAAGAATAAAAAAGTCAATTAACAGTTAAATTACTGTCTCCAACAGTTAAATAACTGCTAGAGACAGTAATTTAACAACGAATACAGTAATATTAATTAAAAAAAAAATTTTTAAGAAAAAAAAAAAGTCAATTAACAGTTAAATTACTGTCTCCGACAGTTAAATAACTGCTGGAGACAGTAATTTAGCAACGAATACAGTAATATTAATTAAAATATTTTTGAAGGAAAAAAAAAAAACAGTCAATTAACAGTTAAATTACTGTCTCCGAAAGTTAAATAGCTGCCGGAGACAGTAATTTAGCAGCCAAGACAGTAAAATTAATTAAAATATTTTTTTTAAGAAAAAACATAATTATTAAAAAAAAAAAAAGTCAACGCCGGAGACCCGGCGGTCAACGGCCGTTGACCGGCCGGAAAAAAATTTCAAGAAAACAAAATTCAAAAAAAAAAAAAAAAAAAAAAGTCAACGCCGGCAAAAAATATTTCAGAAAAAAAATTTATTTTCTGAAAAAAAAAAGTTTTGGGGGTTAATGTGATATATTTGTTTAAATCCGGGGTCAATGTGTAATATTTAAGAAGTTAGAGCATAATGGGTGGAATTGATAAGAATTAGGGTTAAAATTGGGGTCAAAATTAAAATTAAGGTTAAAATTGGTTAATTGATGAAATTGGGCTAAATTGGGGTGTAAATCATGAAATTGGAGTTGAATTGAGTTTCAATGAATTGGGGGTAATTTTGATATAAATAAAAGGATTTTCCTTATTTGCAAATAAGTTTGAATGGGGTGGATTTATTTGAAAGACAAAAAAATTAAATATCGCTCTTTTAATTAAGTTCCCTTGTCATGGACTTTTTTGTGATTAGCCATTAATAATAAAATGGTCAGTGTGGGGTCAGAAAGATCTCCATAGGAATCATCGCCAAAAAGCGGCAAAATGAATATACAAAAAATAAATAATAAAATAATAAAAATAAAAAGATGCTTCACTCTAGGACACGTGTCCAAACACTATAAATACAGAAAGCAGCAGCACATTCACACTCACTTTGCCCCCAGAAAACGTTTTCTCGGTGAAATAAATACAAAATCTACCAAACAAATCTCATTTCAATAGCTGTAATTGTAAATTCAAAATTTTCATCCTTTGTTTTCCTTTTGAGTCAAAAAACATTGATGGATTTTCCAATGGAAGCTCAGTCGCCGCCGCAGCCTGAAACCTCTGCCGCCGTGATGGAGGTGGAAGAGCTGCCGGAAAATGAAGTGGATGGTGAAATGGAGGTTTTGACGGCGAGAGTGAAGTTGTTAATGGATAAAATCACAGAAAATTCTGAAAACCCTAGCCCCATTTTAATCAACGCTATCTCCACTATCCTTGAATCTCTCGAATCAAGGTTTTTCTATTTTTTTTAAATATCTACACAAAATCCAGATAATTCAGTTATTAATTTTATTTTTTTTGTTTAGTTTTTTTTTACTTTTTTTTTTTTGATTTTTTTTGATTTTTAAATATCTACACAAAAACCAAATAATTCAGTTAATTTTTTTTTAATTTTTAATTTATTGTTATTTTTTAAATATCTTGTAGATCGTATCTATTAGTTTATTTAACTATATGTGTTTATGTAAATGGTAAAAGTGAGATCTCGGTGAACATTCTTATAAAAAAAAAAAAAAAAAAGAGATCTTAGTGAACATGGTTTATATAAATATCTACACAAAAACCAGATAATTCAGTTAATTTTTAATTTTTTTAATTTTTAATTTTTTTGTTAATTTTTTTAAGTATCTTGTAGTTCGTATCTATTAGTTTATTTAACTAAATGTGTGTTTATGTAAATGGTAGAAGTGAGATATTGGTGAATATAAATATACATATATATATTATACACACACACACATTGATCTCTTTATCGTCTTGTGATAACTGATGTAGCTTTTTGTCGATCTAGTCTAATCGCTAACTATAAACGGAAAAAACCGAAAAAATGGAACTCCAATTAAGTATATATCTTTATTAACGAACTACCTAAAAGAAACATAATTTACCGATCGCAACTTGCCCGCGTTCTCTTAGCTTGTTTTTCGACATTTGTAGAGTTTTGTCTTGTGCACGTGTCTCGTTCTTGTAGGTACTTATATAGGATCACGTGGCGTTTTTGAAAGACGGTTTCTAACTTTTCGATTATTTATTTCCATTTAAAGGGATTTGTGGGGTCGAGAAAATAGTCGGTCGACGTCATATTTACGTTCGTTTTAAGTTATGTGCCTTTTTAATTTACTTTGCAACTTAACTACCAACATAAAAAAAGGAAGTAAAGAGTGAATAAACGACACATATAAAAAGGTTTTCGGATGCGTAAATGCCTACTTTGTCGTCTATAGGAGTACAAATGAAAAACCTTCCTCCTCCGTGTTTACGTGTCTTTTCTTGAATGACGTAATTGTTTGCATGACGATCTAGGAGATTTTTTTTTTTTATTATAGTAACTAATTTTCATCTTGTTTATTTTTGGATATTTTAGATACACGAACGATCAAGGTCAATCCTCGACATTTTCTAGCATTCTCGGTAACGCTGGACGTATTATGGAACTTATTAAGGTACTTATGTTTTTTCCTTTGCTAAACAGGCCAACCGTTTTTTTTAAATAGAATTTGCTACTAATTAAATCGGGTTTTACGTACTTTCCTCTTCATGTAGGAGAACGATGCATTTTTCCAGTTAATATCGTCAAAAATTCTAACCGATAGAAGATATTCTGTTTCGGCAAAGGCAGCCACCGCAAGGCTCGTTTTCAGTTGTTTGCCGAGTTGGTTGGTAAGTGTACCATATTTTGAATGCAATCAATTTTATTGTTCTTTTTTTCTTTTTTCATTACAACATATATTTATAACTTTTAACACATTGGATACAGTATGAGCTTGAAGACGATGTTCTAGATATAATCGGAGGTTGGGTGATGGATGAGACGACACCCGATACGTTGGAATTAGAAACGTTGCGAACATATTCAATCGGAGCTCTTTCAAGAGTTTTTACTCTATGCTTGGTTTGGTACGGTCTTAATCCATTTTTATTTATTTATTATTATTTAATTGTCCATTACGTTTTTATGATCATGCGTTCGCCGCTCTCTTGTTTGTTATAACATTCTCTCTTGAACTTCAGCGACAGCGAACCAGCGGAACGTTTCTTAACGTCTGGACTGCCAGCTAAGCTAATGCAAATACTACGCATTGAGGTTTTGTGCGCGGCAAGTAGCACAAGTGAAACGAAGTCTAGTTTATCGAAAGTCGGAAATAAGGACATCACCGATTTGGTAAAGGAATCCGCCAGAGCTGCCGAAGCTGAAGCGAGAGCTTCCAAGTCATCCGAAGCAGACATAAGTGCTGCTGGTGTTGCTGCTGCCGAAGTTGTTAAGAGTGCTGCTTTCGAGGCGAGTTTATATTATTATCGATTTATTGTTTTGAAAAAAAAATTCACTTTTGAAATCGAATGACTCTTTTTCCCCTAATTTTGTAGGAGTATCGAAAGACGAATGACGAAAACGTTGCAGCGTATGCTGCTTATAAGGTTGCATCGGCGCTTATAGATGATTTTAATGCTGTTGCTCTCTCGAGGTTTGATACTGAAGATATCAATATTAAATGATACATTTCACAAACAGGTTAAAACTCTGGATCATTTACTACGTTAATCTAGATTCTCAATCGGAGTTTTGCTTTTCGTAGGTATTTAAATTATATTGACGGTGATAATTGGGATCATCCAAACCCTAAAATTGACGAAGATGTCGGCAAATTTTTCGTTGTGGACGCTGAATCGCTTTCGAAGCTGAGGGAGAAATTTTGTATCCAGTCTCTTGTGTGTCTTTTGATTATGTGGAAGGATGTCGATTTTCTCGACTCTCTCCTTCACGAGAAGGCGGTCGATGTGTGTCTTGCTCTAGTGCAGAAATGTGTCGGGACAGACGATGGATCGAATGATTATAAGCTCTTTTGGCATGATATTTTGAAGCTCGTCTGCGAATTGACCGAACACGAGAAGTTCATGGTGTTGTTTTTGGATAACGGTGGCCTCCAGAAATTGCTGGCTGGTCCGAGAATTCCTCGATCGTTTCATGGTTTGTCTTCCTTTTTATGCACCGTTACTCGGGTTCAGGTAACTATGTTTTTTTTCAGTTGTGTCATCGATTTTACAAGTGCAATTCATGCGTATAGTTTGATTTGATTATGTTATTTTTTGGCAATTTTTTTCTAGGAATGGAATTGGAATATATATTAGATTCCGGTTTTCGATTCGATTTTAGTTTCCGATGATCTGAAAATTCCAAGTTTTTTTCGGAAGTTACACTTGTAATAATGTTATTATGTATTTTATAATATAAATTACTAAAGAAATGGAAATTTCAAATCCCGATAAGAATTGTTTTGATTCTCGAACAAGTTTTTTTTTTCCAATTTCGGAAATTCCGCTTTTTGGTAATTATGATTTTTTTTGGAATAAATTCAAATTATTTTTTCACTTTCTAAAAATACTTTTTTTGTTTTTTTACTTTTCGATTCGATCCGTCCGATTTCCAGCCCTAGTATTTTTTGTTATACTATTTGTTGTCTCACACCATAACATATTTTCACAGAGTACGATGAGATGTCTCTGCGATCTCCCTTCAAGCGTTATCCGGCAGGTTGTTGAGTTGGTTTTTGAAATTCTCGAGTCTGAACACGAATACTACATAGCAAGGGCAGATGTTTCTTCATTTCTAACGTCCGCTTTCAGCTATAGAGCGGTACTCGACGTGTTCGACGCGCACGACGGTCTGGAGAAATTGGTTAATTATTTGCATCATTCCGCTTCAGTAACATCCGGCGCTTCGACACCACTCACTTATCGACAGACACAGACTGCTCACGAGACTTGTGCCGCACTCCACCAATATATCAGAACACAGCTGCTTCTGTTTGTGGATTCTATTCTAAGCGTCTCGAGTAGGGAACCGTATAAGCCAATTAACGCAAGCAACGAGGCGTTTGACTCTCTGTTTCGTCAAATACGGAACGATGAAAAATTGGGTGCCACATTTATCTACTGCCGTTGGCCCTCTGCCTACAGATTCATAAGATCAAATGGTCATATCACTTTGCTTGAGTTGTGCCAGGTTTGATTCAATATTGTCGAAATTTCGATTTCTGCATATATCACATGTTTCCCTAACATATATTTATTTGCTTTGTAGGCCTCGCAATTAACACGTACTTTACAAGGTTCTCTTCAATATATCATCGAAGTATTGCGTATACTGACTTTGATTCGGTGTATTCGAAGTGATATCATAGATGCAACGTTAAGCAATGGCCGAGCTGCTATAGCTGTTGTTTTGGATGTAATAAATACACCAGCTAATTTGGAACCGGAGGTATTTTCCGCAAACTTGATTTCATTTATATTTTATAAATATATATATTTTCGATTTCCCGATCATACTTCTCGTGAAAAATGTCAGATTGTGGAGCCAGCATTACATATGTTGGTAAATCTGGTTTGCCCTCCCCCATTCATCCCGGAAGACGGTTTCAAAGATCAGGCAATAAACAACATGGAACAAGGGTGTTGTCTAGCAAGAGAATCTATCAGTGAAAATAACGGAATAAAGATTCTTCTTCGGCTTCTCGAAAGTCGGATAGTCTCATCCCAAGCTGATCTTGTGCGTCGCCGTGTTCTCACATGCCGAGTCCTTCTCGGTTTAACCAAGGACAATTCCATTGCGCGTACATTATCAAAGCTTGAGGTCGTTATCCGCTTGAAAGTAGTTATTCATTTTCGCAATTACTTTGCTTACGTACAATTAATTATTAATTCATGCATAGTTTCCGTTTTGAATATTCTCATTCAGTTGGCGAGAAAGTTATTAGAAATCAATCGGGATTTGGGAGGAAAGAGCTCCGGCGTTGATGAGCATAATAAATGGCATGCAGAGCTTGACCAACTGACGATTGAGCTAATTGCGGTAAGTAGAATTATTCACAACAAAATTAATTATACTGCGCGTAATGTATAAATTATTGCGATTTGGTGGGGTACGTGTATTTGTTCGATGTTTATAAATTTAAAAAAAAAAAATTGTTTGAAGGTAACAACAAATTCCGGGTGTTCAAGCACTGTAGCTGCCGATGCTTTTACCCCACCTTTGAGGCGTATAGAAAAAGCTGCCATTGTCGAAGCAACTCCGATTACTTATAATCCAAGGTAACTGAAATTCTAGTTTATTCATGCATATATACCAACCCTCGTTAGGAAAGTTCGTACTTTCCCAGTTTGTAACGGGATTTGATTTTTTTTATTTTTTTTTAGTTTACTCATGCATTTGTTGTGATCTTTTTATAATGCGTGTTAAATTGTCGGGAATTCGTCGTCCATTCGAAATTTCAGGGAACTTCTTGTACTTATCCACGGGCACCTTGAAGCATCGGGTTTACCGGAAAGTGCAGCTATAGTTAGCAAAGAGGCTAAATTGTCAGATTTCCAATCTTCCAAAGAACATTTTGATCAATTGCCGTGTGGGCGTACTCCTTCCGGATTCTTCCCCGACAAATCCGAAGGCTCTTCGTCTTCAAATCATAAACATCCGACCTCGAGAAAAAATGAACCATCGACACATTCAAAGATTATAATTAAATTGAAGGACACTCCGAGAAAATCTAAATCGTTAAAATCGGAAGACGCACCACCACTAATAATCCGCACTCCGGAAACTGACGGTGAATCAGACACCGAAATATTGCTGACAAAAAAGCGCAAGTTGACGCACTCGAACGAGATTCACTCCGAAAGGCGGCTCACGTTAGATTCTGTGATGCTCGAGTATTTGAAGCTGCAGCATGCCAAATGCTCGGCTCCAATTACGACTTTACCCCCGCTCTCACTGCTTCACCCCCATGCATGCCCCGAACCGAGACAAACCCTAGACGCGCCGACGAACATGACAGCAAGGCTTAGGAGATGCGAAGTGGTTGGAACTGCGTACGGGGGTATAGATGTAAGTCTCAAGGATCGTCGATTTGTCTACAGTAGATTCAGACATAGGGAAACTCTATACGACAAAGTCGACAAGTCGTGTTTGACCAGCATCGCTTTTATAGAAGATCCTACTAGGGTTGCCGCATGCGGGTTTTCCAGGAGGCTAAAATTTTTCGACTTAAGCAGCACCACGGTGTGCGAGAGCTCCGTCTGCCATACTTCCGACGTGACACATTTGCATTCTCGTTCGCGGCTTCTTCTCTCGTCAACTTCCAATGAAGTTTGCTTGTGGGATGGATCTTCGTTTGCGGCACATACATTTGACGGAGTTAAGGCCGCACGGTTCGACAGTCAGGGTACCTTATTCGCGGCGCTGCCGTCGGATTCTTCTTCGCATGAGATTCTTTTGTTCGATGTTCAGACGTTGAATTTGAATACGAGTCTTGTCGATGACACGGATAGTCGCGTAATTCGTCATGAAAATCCGTATTGCGAGATTCACTTCGGCCCGTTGAGGTATATGCTTCTTTGGGAAGGCGTTTTGTGGGATTATCGAAGCGCAAGGCCGATTCATCGCTTTCAAGAATTTACCGACCTTGGTGGCGGGGGCTTTCATCCTGCTGGGAATGAGGTACGTACGTAGAGTAGAGGTTGATAGTTTCCCTTTTATATATTTACTTCAAAAAAACGAGAGTTTATTGCATTTAGTGCCCCTATATTATATCGAATTGCTAAAAAACTCCTCGTTAATATTAGCAAAAAGTCTCCAATCCTATCATGCTTCCCATTTTATTTTTCGGAGCACATCCTTAATGATGAGTTTTTAACTTTTTAGCGGGGGTGGAAATTGGAACGGAAATTCTTAATTTCGATCCAAAAAAATTCGATGTTGAAACGTTATTTTTCAATCCGAATTACGTTTCTGATTTTTTCAATTTTTGATTGGAATTCGAAAACATATTAGATTCCAATTTTATTTCCAAAAATTTCGATTATCTTTTGGAAATTACACTTATAATAAATATCATTATTAGTATGTATTTTGTATTTCAGGTAACTTCTTCCTCCTCTAGTCCATGTGATTCTTAATCCGAATTTCGTCTATTCCGATCCGAAAATTTCCGATTTCAAAACGAGTTTTTGTCGTTCCAATTTCCGGAATTTCGTTTTTCATTTTTTCCTTAATTTGTTTTGGTACAAAGCTGGAATTAGTTTCCCACTTTCAAAAAAAATGATCAGTTCGATTTTCACCCTTAGTTTTGCTAAAACAAAATATATTTTTGTTGACAATTTACACGACGAATGTTTTTACAACAGGTCATTATAAACTCCGAGGTGTGTGATCTTCGAAACTTCAAGATTCTCCGAACCGTGCCCTCCTTACACCAGACGACAATCAAATTCAACAGTGGCGGTGACGTAATATACGCAATCTTGAGGAGAGACCGCTCGGATTTCAAGTCAGCAGTAAACCCTCGCCGGATGAAGCACAATCTCTTTTCGGCTTTCCGCACACTAGACGCACTAAACTACACCGACATTGCAACTATCCCAATCGAGCGGTGCGTGCTCGATTTCGCCACCGAACCGACCGATTCCTTTGTGGGATTGATCGCGATGGATAACGATGGTGATATGAAGGGATCATTGGCTAGGATATACGATGTCGGTGAGAGAAATAATCCCAGTGATGGTGATTACGGTCTACAGTTTAATCGGAACCGGAACTGGAATCGGAACCAGAACCGGAATCGAAACAGAGATGCGGAATATGATCTGCACACGGTTGAATTGGACGAAGATGAAGAAGAATCGGAAGGGAACGATTACGAGGAAACCGTGAATGAAGACGAAGAATATGAGAGTGGGAGTGATTTATCTATGAATATCTACAGAAGTGAAGATGAAGATAATTAATGAGAATATTTCTTTAGGGGCTATAGCAAGTGTATTTTATTTTTTAGTGGTGGAAAATGTAATAATTTTATAGTGTATATTATTACAGTTTTACTGACAGTAAGAAACAAACTTAAGTTTGTTTCTTAAATCCATTGTTTTCCCCTTTTTGGACAAAATCCAAATATTTTTCACCCTAAAAATTTTGCGTGCCCTGTGTGTGTTTTGTGTGCGCTATGTATGTGCATATATTTCGTGAGCAGACTGCACAGTGTATGTGCATAGTTTGAGTATGAAATGTGTATTTTGTGTATGAATATTGTTTTTTAAACAATTTATTAGATCGGGTCGAAAATTTCAACCAACCCAATATATAATATGGCGGTTCGTGATTTTTATTTTCTATTTTCTATTTTCTTGCACCAAAAGGCGAAATCCTTCGCCCCCGGGCCCCCATCCCTTGGCCCGATAAGGATTGATGGAGGAATGTAAATCATGGTAATTCAACGGCCCGTTAAGGTAGCGGACCCGGACCTGGTGCCCACAAGGAACCAACCGTCATTGGAGTTGAAATTCTCACACTGCGGATGCCAGGATTCGATCCTAGGACCTTGCACCAACTTACCACCTCCGGAACCAGTTGAGTTACACCCATGAGTCGATTGACCAATAATTGTCAATTGACCAATAATTGTCGGTGAATCAATTATATTAATAAATTTTTTTATTATAATTTATAATTTAATAGTACTTTTCGTTAATTTGTGTTTTTAATTATTATGAACTGATGAGTGATTATGAGTCATTGAAACTGTGATATTATGACATAATGTGCATGTTAAGAACCTATATCTATATAATATATAAAAGTTGAATTCCACACCTAATTGATTGACATTTGTCAATTTTAATTGGTAACATGTATTCAGTTTCATCTCATATGTTAAATTGATAGGTGAAAATAAATCATAAAAAACATATCATCATTCCAAAATTAAGATAATTAAATATATTTTATTATTTCATTAAAATATTTATATCCTACCATTTATAAAATTTCTAAATATATCAACTTTCTTGGAAACTATATATAGATTTATTTTTGAATTTAATTTTAATAATAATGAATTTAATTTAAATTTAGTTAAATTCAATTTAAAAGCTTCTGTTATTATTGTTGCATGATTGGTGATGTTACGGAAATTTTGCATTTCAATTAATAAATTTGGATTTATATTAAAAACAATAAGCAGATTAAATCATTTGATATTAACATGTTATAAATTTTACATGAACATAACCAGAGAATATATTTTTTTGTACTAATTTAATATTATATATTAACATTATATGTATGAAAGAAAGATACATGTTCGAATTTACTATTTTGTGGAAATTGACATTGTTTTTTTTCCTGCCATGTGTGCAGTAATATTATCCAATTATTTACCATATCGAAAATTATACTACATGAATTTCATGTTATTGTTTTAACTTTCTTTTTTCTTCACCGAATCGAGTGACAATAAATTTTAAATTTTAATTGGTAAATCTGGTTTCCCCTCCTCCATTCATCCCGGAAGACGGTTTCAAAGATCGGGCAATAAGCGACATGGAACAAGGGTGTTGTCTAGCAAGAGAATCTATCAGTGAAAATAACGGAATAAAGATTCTTCTTCGGCTTCTCGAAAGTCGGATAGTCTCATCCCAAGCTGATCTTGTGCGTCGCCGTGTTCTCACATGCCGAGTCCTTCTCGGTTTAGCCAAGGACAATTCCATTGCGCGTACATTATCAAAGCTTGAGGTCGTTATCCACTTGAAAGTAGTTATTCATTTTCGCAATTACTTTGCTTACGTACAATTAATTATTAATTCATGCATAGTTTCCGTTTTGAATATTCTATTTCAGTTGGCGAGAAAGTTATTAGAAATCAATCGGGATTTCGGAGGAAAGAGCTCCGGCGTTGATGAGCATAATAAATGGATAACGATGGTGATATGAAGGGATCATTGGCTAGGATATATGATGTCGGTTAGAGAAATAATCCCATTGATGGTGATTACGGTCTACAGTTTAATCGGAATCGGAATTGGAATCGAAACCAGAACCGGAATAGAAACAGAGATGCGGAATATGATCTGCACACGGTTGAATTGGACGAAGATGAAGAAGAATCGGAAGGGAACGATTACGAGGAAACCGTGAATGAAGACGAAGAATATGAGAGTGGGAGTGATTTGTCTTTGAATATCTACAGAAGTGAAGATGAAGATAATTAATGAGAACATTTCTTAGGGGCTATAGCAAGTGTATTTTAATTTTTAGTGGTGGAGAATGGAATAATTTTATAGTGTATACTATTACAGTTTTACTGACAGTAGTAAGAAACAAACTTCAATTTAATAGTTTTGATATGATATGATTCAATTTTTTTTTTTTTTGATAATTTGATATGATTCAATTGTTAAATGCTTAACTCCCTTCAATATGATTCACCTTTTTCTTTTTTCTTTTTTTTAATTATTATTATTATTGTTAATATCAGAATACGAGTGTTGGGGCAGATTAACATTTCAATAATTCGTGTCTTTAAAAAGTAGCATAAAAAATATATCTTCTACAAGAGTAGAATCGACACTTTTCGGGAAATATTCCCTGGAATAAAATAAAAGGAATCGTGAAAAATAACACCATAAGGGGGTCGGTGTAAGATGAAAACAATCGTCGGGGGAATTCTAATAGGTCCGAATAGGTGGGGGTGTTTTTTATACTTGAGCCCAAGTATATGGGGGTTTTCGTATTTTACCCTAATTTAAATTATGAACCATATAAGGATAGAAACAAAACTAAAACTACGGAGTCTAAAAGGATAAATAATAACAGTACTTTTTTTTTCCGATGCCATTCAGAACTCTGCTTTCGTTTCTTATAAGTCGGAACGTCACGAGAGAGATTTGAGTTTCGTATTAAATTTCCGAAATAAGTTTCGGATTATAAAATCTATTGTCAAACAGAAAACGAAAACGAAAAAAACGATAAATGAAATTATAAAGTGTCAAAGAGATGACATTAATCTGTGGTATTGAAGGCCAAAAACAAAAGGGAAGAAATTATACATGGATAAGGACTATGCCAATACATATTACCTGGAAAACCCCATTTAAAAACTTTATCCACTCCAACAAAAAACCTAATTCCGATTACCTCGTATACATACAAAAAGAACGGTTGTAATATAGCTTCGATATCCATCGACACTGTACTTCGTGTACGTCTACAGAATCTTCTCGAGAAACGAACCAAAACTAGTTGCTCAACCTTTGTCTGCTGTTTCCAAAAAAAAAAATCGTATTTAATCAACAATTACCGATGAAACAAAAAAGTTATATTCGAGGTGTGTATGTATACATCACCTGTTTTTTTACTTCTCTGCATGGTGTACATGCTTCACTTTTCGGCGAGAGCGGCCAGGGTTACCGTTTCGGGTGCGCTTTTGCGTCTTTTTACTGCCGTACAACAAAAATATCAGAGAATAATTAAAAAAACTTAAAACTTTTTGCTACGATAAAACTCGAGGCTAGTAGACTAACCAAAAGATGGCCGAAAATATTTTAATCAGAAAAATGACGGGCAAAGCCAGAAGCGCAGACGCCTGAAAAACAAGAACAGATCTCACTTAAAAAACTGCAATTCATGCAACAAATTTCTCACCAAAGAGTTAAAAAATTTGTCGTGTGATGAAGAACTTACAGCAAACCAAACAAGCTCTTTCGTTGCTAAAGGGTTTGTAAGCTCGTGACTCTTCAGTTTCTCTTGGACTTTGTGTTGAACCTTTAATCAAAGATAAAAAATTATTTTGAGATCAGGATCAAACAAATAGAACTATTACATCACTTAGTCAAATATCAAACAACCAAAATATATTATGACACATGCACGCACACACACATAGATACATACATACATACATACATACATACACACCTGATGATGGTATGTTGTAGCTGATTCAAGAAACTTCCCATATGCATGAACTGCGTGCTGTGTGTAGGGTTTCACAGCAGAGTGTAATTTATCGACATGAGGTCTCGATGCAGTGGCCACCTGGTCAATGTACGGTTTGGTGACTTTCCTTAGTTCCTGCATAACATAATAATAATCGGATTAATTTCATTGGATAAGCAAATGGAAAAAGAGAAAAAAAAGGTAAACAAACAAAGGCAAAAGGAATACTAATATGCATCTCACCTGGAAATAAGGATCAACAAATACAACAACTTTAGTGATATGTGGGGCTAAGGCATCTTTAGATGCTCCGTAAACCTCGATACTTTTCGTAGTTAGCATTTGCACATGCGGTTCGACATTGCTAGCAATCACTACCCACTGTTCCTTTATGGCCGGGACCCATTTCTTCACATACAAAGATAGGTTCAATGAACAAACAAACAAGATATTTAAGCATTCTTATGCAATTCAAAATCCAGATCAGTAAATCATATTGTATTTAACAATAGAAATTAAGTGTTTTTTCGGGAACGTTATTTTAACTGTTTGTATAAAATATAATATATGATATAATTAACACTAAATTACAATAGATGATGAAAAAGTGCAATATTGGGTACTTATCTTCATAATCAACATCTATACATACCAACTAAAATAAATTGCGATTGGTTAGGTCTTGTAGATGTTATATCTGGTAAAATACATCTGGTAAATTTCCACATTTAAATTACACACAGTTAAATACGTATACATGTAGATATGTGTACCTAAAATATATTTGAATCTATACACGTGTTTAATTAATGTGCTGACTTACAGTTTTCACTGTCTCCACATGAGGTGCAGCCCATTTTCCAGCTTGGGCCTTCTTCTCAATAGCCTGAAACGAGAAAAAACGTGGTCAGTTAATTCACACACACACACACACACACATATATATATGTATGAAAGTACAATGGCCATGGGAATATATTGGAAGAACATGTGTTGCTAAAATACCAACCTTTTGAACCAACACCTCCACAGCAGGCTTCCCATGCGCTTCCCATTTTTTCTCCAAAACCGACTGGAAATATAAAGAGACGGCAAGCAGATATAGCAGATGTTCCAAAAGAAAGTAAGCAGTGAAATAAATGAATAATTAGATACCTGATAATGAGTGCAATGGACTGCAAGCCAATGCGGAAACCATGCACCATGAACCTGAATGTATGTTGCAAAGATAAATAAATCTTAACCAGACAAATTAAAACAAAAATTGTGCAATTCATATGCCAATATATACATCTAGAAGCATGTAGGAAACCCAGTGTGAATGGTCCAACCTATTTCAACACAATCATATAGCAACTATTTTCAAACGAAGATTTAAAATATTCTTAATGTAATTAGTTCCAAGCTTTCTGTACAAAAATCACCACAGCGATACATGCACAGTCATACTGAAGGGCAAGTACAAGGTTCTTATCGGAAACAGATACCAACTTAAAATCAATAATATAAGCACATATAAGAAGACAACACAATAAAACATCGCATAACACAAGATTAGTTAACGTACAGGTTTTCGATTATGCACGGCATTAAAGCAAACACAAGGAATTGGACTTTTTGTCTCGATAAAAACGCCCCCTATACTAATGACTTAAACTGGTGATATGATGTTGAATACACAAGGCTAAGAAGGTATAGTAGGTCAATATTGCATAATGGCAGCTAAAAGTTATTCAACAATAAAAGAATCCAGTCATAAGGTTTTCTTATTTTCACTCGAATTGCCAAATGATACTTACAGATGACGAATCAAAGCAAACTACATTTAAAAAAAAAACGAAAGACTTTATTTATGGCATGATTATCTTAGTCTGTGATTTATTTTTAGTCCTAAGCTGCATCTTCTAACTTGTGTACGGTAATTAATCTCTATTTTGCTCTTTCTACAAAATATACTGAATTGGTCAATGTCAAGTTAGTAGGCGAATGCAATCATTAACACACAGATATATTAGATGATTATTATATTACCAGATAATAGTACTCCAGTAATAAGTAAAAGTAAATAAATAAAGTAAATATTTAAACCTCCATCAACTCCTTGGCTTTGGTAGTCGCCTCAAACTTTGACTTCATCATTTCTTCCTGTGAAAGATTTCAGGCAATAAGAAACAGTAAAATCATCTCATTGAAGGAACAAAATAATCTTACGACTGGTCATGCTCTTAATAATATACCTCAGCAATCTGAAGAGCTCGTTCAGTTTTACGCAACTTGGTTTTCTGATCATCAATAATCTTCTGAAGCTATAAAACAAAATGACAACACCACCAAATTAGTCCAATAAATAAAATATAATCCCTGAAATATAGTCTCATATATGATACAAAACACCATGACCATATTGAAAGCTCTGCAATCCTCAATACGGAAAACCAAATACACTAGGAAACCGTTAACTGCGTATTCAACAAAACCAAGAAACGAAACTATTTTTTTTATGTATCAATAAAACCACTTTGTAGACCATATATATTATGCATGGGCGTGAAGAGAAAACATGTCGCACCATGGTTTTCAGGCCATTGAACCCTTCTTTTGCCCACATTAAATGCAAAACATAGACAGACATCATATAGAAAGACAGACGCGCTGAAATTATTTTTTTGCAACGAAACCAAATCTTTATGCAACAAGACAACCACTTTGCAGACTAAAAACTCATAGACACAAATACACAGACAGAAACTATAAATTCACTATTTCATGCATTAACACGCGAATATTTGAAATTGACAAGAGGACCATGCATAAGTTCAGTTCACTATATAATGATGCATTATGATGTGAAGATCGTGGACTGGATATATTACAACCTTAAACTCAACATTTCTGATAGTAAAGGGAGGAAAAAACATGAAACCTCACATCATATTGCCAAACTTTGCATATGCAAGGAACTTACTTTATCCGCTTTAGAACTCATTTCAGATGCCTTTTTCTCGGCTTCAATCACTCGGGCTTCCAGTTGCTCCTTTTCCTTGATTTTCACATTGAGATCTTCTATGAGTTTCTCCACCTTCTTTTCCAATTCATCAGCTCTGGCGTAAGCCTGTTCCAACTTTTCCGTGGCATCTAATTTTCCTTTTTTCTAAGCAACAAAAATGAAGACATCAAAATTCAAGCATCTTGCTCAAATACAAGTCATTGTCGTACAGATCAACAAGAACAACAATAAAATATTTAGTTTTAGAGAGTCTAGTCACTCACTTGTAGAGAAGCAATTTCACTTTCCAATGACACGATGCCATCCGATTTCTCTTTTATTATCTTCTCCTTTGAAGCAATCACCTCGTTTTTATTCTTTATTTCTCGAGTTTTCTCCTCGATATGGTTCTCTTCATACATAATAAACATTTTAAGGGAAAATGAGAAACTGCTACCACATTAAAAAGAAGAAAAAAAAATAAAAAAATCATGGTTATATCACTTAAATATACAACAACAAAAATGAAGAGTAGAAGCTCCAAACACACACACACACACACACAGTGACATAAAGAAAATCGAAAAAAGAGCAGAAACCTCCAAATAGAAAAGGTAGCACACATACCTAAATTCAATACGAACCAGTTACACAAGCAAAAAAGCAAAATCAAATCAGTTATCTAACTCCTTTGACAGTCGGAAAGTAATTTCAGTGTAACTACTTACACTAAAAGATAAGTAGATCATTTCACCACAAACTCATTCGACAACTCAGATAAAACTTTAACATCTTCCGAATAATATGATCATGAGCAGACATTGAAATCATCAGAAACATGACAAAATTTCAACTATGCAATATAACCCACGCGTCAAACACAGACCATATACTTTTTCGTACTTAAGGAATCATATCATTTACCAGTCAAAAGGAAAAACAACCTAGGGTATTAAAGTGGGACCCGCAACGATGGATTCCAACTGCAAAGATAGAGCCTTTATCTTCTCCAATAATATTTGCTATCATTTTTTCACCAGCTACTAAATATATCCATCTCTCTTAACATCTATTCATCAATTAATAAACCTAATTCAATTTTCAAAATAGAACAATCTGATAATCACAGTCAAATCTAAACCAACCGACAAAATCGAAGCGGAAACACAATTGAGCAACGAAAACTGCACAATTTAGAAACCCACTCACCGAGAGTGTGGATCTTGGACTTGAGCTGCTCTAAGACGGCGGAATCAGGGCCGTCGGATCTAGGTTTTCCATCGGCGTCCGATAATGAGGCGTCGGCGTTAACTCCGATGCCGGCGAGGAATAGGGAAAGAAACACGGTGACGATGAACAGTTTCAACGCCGCCATACTGCCAATAGCGGAGGCTCCGGCAAACGGCGATCCAATTTTGAAGCAAATTTAGTTTTTTTTTTCACTTTACAGAAGTCTGAAATTGTACCCTTTAGATTTATTGATTGAATTTTCTTTTGTTTATTAATTTTTTGATTTTGATTTATTGCTATGAGCACTCTCTTCGGGTACGGAAAAGACATTAGTACCCCGCATTTATCTTCGTAATTTCTACTTCTTACTATAATTCACTATGATCTAATTAGGCTTAATTCCACTTTGCACCCTTGAAATATACCATTTTGGCACTTTGCACCCTCGAAAAATAATAATAGCACTTTGCACCCTCAAAACACAATAAATCATTCACAATGCACCCTCAATTGAATAATAAAGGCAATTTCATTTTTCATTGGTGTTTTTATTTTCCGGGTACAAAATAAAAAAAAATTGTTATTTTCTTGAACTTCAAACCTAATTTCGAGCGGACAAAGTGCGAAAAAATAAAAATTACACCGGATTATTAAAAAAAAACTACATTTTCTTACAAAAGAAAAATAAAAAATAAGCTTTTATCACTAAATTATTCGATTAATGGATCTTTTATGTAACTGTTTAAAAATATTAGGTGAAAATATTTAGAAGGAAATATGATTTTCAGATAACTTGATAACGGAATAGCTGAATGATTTTTTTTTCGTAAAATATTTTATTTTGATAAAAAAAATATAATTTTTAAATATGTTGATGAAATGTATTTTTATTCTTAAACTTTATAGTTTCAAAATGATTGATGAATAAAACAAATATTTGATATTTGGCGTTCTAAAAAAATATCACTAAAAATATTAAATTTATATTTTTTAGCTTTAAAAATTCATTTGGGTGCATTATGCATGATTTATTGTATTTCGAGGGTGCAAAGTGCTATTAGTTTATTTCGAGGGTGCAAAGTGCCAAAATGGTATATTTCAAGGGTGCAAAGTGGAATTAAGCCATCTAATTATGAAAACATATATACATGCCATTTTCAAATCCTATTATTCACAAGTACTTGCTAATTGATGGAAAGTCATAACTAAATGGAATTAATAAACTAGGAAACTTTTATTTATATATTTTAAATAAGTTGAAATTTTATAATAGTTATAAGGGTAAATTACAATCGCCCCTGAGGTATGGTCAAATTACGAAAATCCCATCTTATTTAGGTAATTACAATTACCCCCTCAACTATAAAACTTTTTACACGTCCACCCTTATGGTTTCAAATTTAGTGGATTTTTCGAGATTATATGGAATATTATTACCTTTGTACCCGTTTTATCCCATTCGAACTCCACATTTTGAAGCAATATGATCATAATATGTGTTTTTTGGCTTGTATATATATCAGATTGTGGTGCATCAGAAACTGTATTTTTACACAAAACGAGTACAAACTAGAGCACAATTCACGAAATCGAGATGATTATATTGAATTTGACACCATAAGGATGGAGGTGTAAGAAAAAATCATATCTGAGAGGTAGATGTAATTATCCAAACAAGAAGGATTTTTTCGTAAATTAACCATACCTCTGGGATGGTTGTAATTTACCCTAGTTATAAACAATAATAAGTATAGAGACAAAGTAAAATACGTATAAATCACAATTTCAAGTGTTGCAAGTGTGTTATGAGCAAAGCAAAAACCCAAGAACTAATATCAATAAGATAAATTGAACAATAATTTTAGCACAATAAATTAAAATCCAACCTAATTAATTTAAACCAATTTGACCGAAATAAACACAACTATTATACTTTATTTATTATTAAATTAATTTAATTATTTAAGATTACATCATACGTAATATATATAGCATAATATTAAAAAAAATATATAAAATACCTCAATTTTCCCACTTTGATTACAATGATAATATTGATGACCACACTTAATGAAAATTATAAACACATCTGATAATCCTAATTTTAAAAATAAAGTGAAAGAAAATTAAATTTCCATAACCAATTTAGTTTTGTTCTCTCATTTTATTTCACTTTTAACTATCAGGGGTGAAAGTTGTGGCAATTTAGTCATTCCGCATAGATTGGGATGTCGGTAGAGTTTTTCTGGAGTGGAGATAGTAATTTCTATAGCGCGTACTAAATGCTAATGCTGGCAAGGGTAGATGAGGGTTCTCTTTGGGCTGCACGTGTCCTTTTGCAATCGATTATCCCACAGTCCTCTTTGAGTTGTTGATGTACTATAATTATTGCACAATGTACAACCCCTTATGTGATACCACTTTCTGAACTTGTGACGTCTTTTTTCGGAAAAATACATTTTTAACCCCTCTAGTTTGCATTGATTTCACATTTCGCCCCATATGTTCACAAAAAATATATTTGGCCCCCTATATTTCAAAATTTCAAACTTTTGTCCTTGCTCTCAATTTTCTGTTAGTACTAACCGAATCAAGCGTGTTTCCATGTCTGTCTTGACTTGCGAACTAACGGTAAATTGTCGAAAACGGAAAAAAATGTTAAATTATTGAAACATGAGGGATCAAATATATTCTTTATGAATATGGCTACCAAACGTGAAATCGGGGCAAACTTGATGGGTGAAAATATTAATTTTTCCTTCTTTTTTCCATGTAAAATTAATAAGTATGTTTAAATTTAAGTAAAACACGTACAATGTACTAAAATTCGTATTCTTACTAATTGTATATCCCCTTAAGTTTCTATTAACTAATTAAGAATAAATAAAAAATGAAATTAATTTATTATTTTAATTCTAAATTTAAATAATAGATTTTTTTATTAAACAACAATTAATTTTCACAAAAAAATAAGTCCACATTAAAAAAAGGTAAATTACCAAACCCCCTAAACTTAAGCTAAATAACGAAAAACACCCCATCTATCCGTAATAACCAAATCTCTTTCTAATTAACTGTTAATTGAGTTTTTTAATAAAAAACGTGTACGGTCTATTATACCTTATGTTAAATATGTGAGAAATAAAAGTAAATATATGAAATTGCGTAAAGTCTATTCCCTGAAAAAAAAAATCCGTGAAAAGTCATATTGTACGGGGTTGGTGTAAAGACGGAAACAACCTCAAGAGGGAGTTTTTGGTAATTACGAATAAGTTGGGGTATTTTTCGTTATTTAGCCTACGTTTAGGGGGTTTTCGTAATTTACCCTAAAAATGAAAAGGAGAAAGAATCGGTCTAATAGGCAACAATAGTCTAAACTCACAGAGAAGAAGAGAAAACCTCGGCCGCCAACCATATCTTCCTTCGTCTTCCATTTAAATTCGATTTCAGTAAAATTAACAAACCCTACAAACCCTAAAATGTCATCGGAAGAACCGTCGCAGAATCCCATCGCCGAAGAGAACTCCGAGAAGAAAATCTCCAAAAAAGAAGCCGCTAAGATAGAGCGCCAGCGCAAACGCCAAGAGGCCGCCGCCTTATCTGCCGCCGCCGCAGTGTCGGCCGTCGCCCTCGATGGCGAGGACCCGCTGGCTGCGAATTACGGCGAAATCCCGCTGAACGATCTGCAGTCGAAGGAAATCTCCGGGAAGAAGTGGACGGATGTGAAAGACTTGAACGATGGGTTGAAGGACCAGGCCGTGCTGGTACGCGGCCGCGCGCAGGCGATCCGTGCCGTGGGGAAGAAGATGGCGTTCGTCGTTGTGAGGAAGCGAGGGTTTACCGTGCAGTGCGTGTTGACCGTGGCGCAGGATGTTGTCAGCTCTCAGATGGTGAAGTTCGCCACTAGTTTGAGCAGAGAGAGCATCGTTGATATCGAAGGAATTGTTTCTGTTCCGGCTCAACCCATCACTGGCGCCAGTCAGCAGGTTTGTGTGTGTGTGTGTGTGTGTGTGTGTGTGTGTGTGAATTATTTTAGGAAAGTACTGTAGATACTTCAATTTCAACTTGGAACATTTTTGACTGTATATCAGACGATTTCGAGGTTGTATATAATTTCATATGTTGTTTAATCCACTAATTAACATTCAATTATGATAATTGGAAGTGGTTCTGGTTCCTTAATGTATATGATTTTGCTTAGTTTGTGCCGTCTATTGTTATTATTAGATCATAATAATTGTGTTCGCAGTTGGTGCTTAATATGTATCTCTGTTTCATGATTAAGGAATAAAAGAGTGTATATGTAAGTATGTTATGTAATTATAGTGTGGACTCTAGTTTTTGCTCTTTCAGTATCATGTGTTTTCATATATGCTTCTTTATAGGTAGTTGTATACAGGATTTGGTGTACTTGCTTTGATTAGTTTAGAATCAGTTTTCTGGCTCGTAATTCTTTTGTTAATATATTTTAATCCACTAATGAACACTCAATTATGATAATTGGAAGTGGTTCTGGTTCGTTAATGTATGTGAAAGTGTATATGATGCCTAATATACACTGTGGTTGCAGTTGGTGCCTAATATGTATCTTGTTTAAGGGATTTCTGTGCTTCACTCGTTGATATAATGTTATGATATTGTGTACTCATAGTTTCTGGTACTTACGTAACCTTTGTTTGCATCTGTGATTCTTTTATCCATATTTGTATATTTGGTTTGGCACTTGCTTGGATAGCTTATAATCAATTCAATGGCTTTTAATTTTTACCACTTAGGCAGACGTGACTGGTACTTATTTTATCCTTCGAGTCTTTATCTCATGAATTTTTGGTTAAATATATTGACTCTTGTAGGTGGAGATTCAAGTGAGGAAACTTTATTGTGTGAACATGGCTATTCCCACACTACCCATTAACATTGACGATGCAGCTAGAAGTGAGATCGAGATAGAAAAGGCTTTGAAGGTATCTAATCTTGCTTTAATTAATTTACTAAAAAATAAAGTCCTTTTTTATCCTTTTTAGTAGAAAACAATGTACTGATGAGCCCTTTAACAAACACAGGCAGGTGAGCAGCTTGTTCGAGTGAATCAGGATACTCGCTTGAACTACAGAGTTCTTGATATCCGCACCCCTGCTAATCAAGGAATTTTCCGCATTCAGTGTCAAATTGAGAATGTGAGTACACACTTTCTTGTAGGCGATTTTCCCATTATCTCAGCATCGGTTCTTTATCACAAGGCCTCTAATCAGTGACTTTTTTCATTAATTTCCATTTTTTTTAACCTTATCTAGTCTTTAGAAGTGTTGTCACTGTCTTTTTATTTGCTCACTTGCATTTCCAAGTTTTGAAAAACATTTTTTCGACGAGTGATTCCTAATTTGGTTTTGGTCGATTGAAAGAAGATAATTATTTTTTTGCAGCCCCCCCAGCCCCACTCCTTCTCTTGTTTCCCTTTTTTTGCTAGAAATATTGAAGTGTCATGTAGATGTTAAATTTATTGTTAAGATCATTGAGAAATATTCAGCACTGATTCTTAATGTTATTAAACGTTTGAGCAGATCTTTAGGCAGTTTTTGCTGTCTGAAGGGTTTGTCGGGATCCACACCCCAAAACTGATAGCAGGTTCGAGTGAAGGTGGTTCAGCTGTTTTCAGATTGGACTACAAAGGAACACCTGCATGTCTTGCACAGTCACCTCAGCTTCACAAACAAATGTCCATTTGTGGTGATTTTGGCCGCGTGTTTGAGATTGGTCCAGTTTTCAGAGCAGAGGACTCTTTCACACATAGACACTTGTGCGAATTTACAGGTCTTGATGTTGAAATGGAGATTAACGAGCATTATTCAGAGGTAATTTATTATTGTCTTTTTAGAAGCTTTGGATTACTGTCAAATGTTGTTTTGTAAATCATTATCTTCGTTTATTCATTCAATCAGGTTATGGACATTGTTGACCGTTTATTTGTCACGATGTTTGACGGTTTGAATGAGACATGTTCCAAGGAGCTCGAAGCAATCAACAAGCAGTACCCCTTTGAGCCGCTTAAGGTTGACTCTCTATCAAAACTTAAATCTTGTTTTATTAATGATATGTAATATGTTGTAATAATGATATGAAATGAATGTAAGAATTCGTTACTGTGTACTGACATTGTTGTCTTTGATTATGCAGTATTTGCGCCAAACTTTGCGTCTTACATTCGAAGAGGGCGTACAAATGCTCAAGGTAAGACGGAACACGAGTGTTTAGCGAATTCAACTTTGACATGTTTAGAAGTTTTGCAAAATAAAATAGGCGTATAATAAACTTAATGAATCGGGAATTGGCATAAGTAAATGTTAGTTCATATTCGATAATGATATCATTTTGTTTAATGAATCTTACTTCTGCAGGAATCTGGTGTTGACGTTGACCCACTCGGAGATCTCAACACAGAATCCGAAAGAAAGCTCGGGCAGCTTGTACTGGAAAAGTATGCGGGTTTAATCCTATTGTTTCTTTCAATCTAATTATTTTAGATATATGACTTCCATCACCATCTGATTCTTCTCGCGTTTCCAATTTTAGGTATGGAACCGAATTCTACATCCTTCACCGCTACCCTCTCGGAGTTCGACCGTTCTATACCATGCCGTGTCATGATGACATGAAGTATAGCAACTCGTTTGATGTTTTTATACGAGGTATTTCATAATAGCAACTATTATACATGAAGTCAAAAGCATGGTTGTCTCGTTAATTACTAAAGTGGCATGAAACAAATGATGCAAATTAGCTTGGGCTTGTTTGATTTTTTCTATTTTCCAAATGCATAATAATAAATTTCACCAAATACAAAGGTTATATAAATGTTTTGTCATTTTCATTTGTAATACAAGAAGAATTACTATAGCGGGTAATGTATCAACCCTCTTCGGTTTGATCTATTGTCAAATTGCTTGCTGCTATGCATTTCAAGATTCAGATTAAATAAAGGTTTTCTTTTTATTGGATCCAATTCATTATATATATATATATATTTTTTTTTCTTGGTTTATCTTTCTAGGCGAGGAAATCATATCAGGAGCTCAACGTGTGCATGTGCCTGAGTTCTTGACAGAGCGTGCTCAAGCATGCGGAATTGATGTTAACACAATCTCGACATATATCGATTCTTTCAGGTGCGTTTTTTCATCAACTCATTGTCTTTTTTCTCATTTATAGTTTGTCTGGAATATTCTGGTTTTCGTTGAAAGAAATACTAGATTTGTGCGTTTGATTCGCTTTGGTTTTTTTGAAGGTACGGGGCACCGCCACATGGCGGATTTGGAGTGGGATTGGAGCGAGTGGTGATGCTATTCTGTGCACTCAACAATATCCGCAAAACATCGCTCTTCCCTCGCGACCCTCAGAGAATAACTCCATGATTATTTTTGTGCAGACTTTAATATTTTTTTTTATATGATGAGAATATCAAACTGCCATTGTTTATGCTACTGAATTTACCTAGAAAACAGCACACTTTTATGCTTTTATTATTACTTGGTTTTCTTGATGTTTGTGTTTATTATTCATTTGAAGAAGACAAGTTTAGAAAATGATATTCATGAAATTAATCCAATGGTGCAGATATAAAAGGGTAATTTTGCCAATAGTTTGTTCGTTTAATAAAAGGGTAATTTAAACAAATTAATAATTTAGACCATTTATTAATTTAAGATTTATTAAGGGTTATTAGTTTTAGGGGATATTTATAAATACAAATATCACAAGGATTTGTAAGTTATTTGCCATTAATTTACCCTAAATAAATATAATAGAAAAATGGGCGTGCTAAATCCGACGCTAAAAGTTGCTAAATCCCTCACATAAATAAAAAATATTGTCTCTACCGAAAATATTCTCTCTCTACAAAATATTTTCTCTGACTTCTCTCTAACTTTTTTTAAGGTTTTCCACATAAAAAGTTACTAAATCTCGGACATAAAAAAAAATTCTCGCTATAAAAAAAATCTTTTTCTAGGGTTTTCCACATAAAAAGTTACTAAATCTCGGACATAAAAAAAATTCTCTCTATAAAAAAAATATTTTCTCTCTCCGCTCTATTTTTTCGACTTCTCTCCAACTTTTTTCGAGGGTTTTCAAAATACTGAAAAGTCGTCAAAAGTCGTTTTTTGTTACGTAATATTCATCAACTAATGAGTTCAATACTTTGTAACGACAATTCACTTCAACTGAATGTAAGATTTTAATTTTTTTTGCCAAAAATTCGTCATACGCAGAGGGAGGGCAGACAACCTAGAAGACGAAACAAATAGTGCGCACATGTTGGACGCGTAGTACACTGTATTCGCGTCCAAGGTGGGCGCCGTCGTTGATGCGTCTGCTTCTACCTTAGATGCGATCCGGTGTTTTTTCTTTATATATATATATATATATATATATATATATATATATATATATATATATATATATATATTTTTTTTTTTATATATTTTTTTTTCAGGATAATGGGGAAATTGATTATTCTGAATATTTTCGAGGAGTACAATTGTTTAATTGTAGATGCGATTTAATACAGTGGGCGAGAGACACATCTGAAAGCCATGGCACTAAGCTTAAGTATAGGTCATACTTTTTGTGATAGAGTATACGTCACCTGTGATTGGTTTGGGAAAAAGCAGGTGAAACGAAAGAATATAGATGTAGAAAGTACAAAATGTAATGGCACGAAAAAATGTAATTGTGGTTTCCAGCTGAATGGGGCTCTACAAGCAGAGGGTAAATGGGAACTCTCTATAATTTACGGGAAGCATAATCATCCTCCGGCTTCGAAGCATAGTCGTTATAAACAACTCTCGCAGAAGCAGTATGAAGTTACCGAGATGTTGACGAGAAGTCACGTGAAGCCTAAGAAGATTTTAAACAATTTTCAACCTGAAGATCCAAATATTACCACTTCGTTGAAATACATTTATAATGCAAGACTCAAAATCAAAATTAAATTAATGGGCGGAAAGACAGTTATTCAACATTTGATGCAGTGTATTAATGAGAGCAAGTATATACAGCGACATCGCGCCGATTCAATGACAAATGAGGTTATTGACTTGGTGTTTGTTGATCCTCGAATTCCTGATATGCTGAAGTTGTTCCCGTATGTCCTACTCATGGACTCTACGTATAAGACCAATAGGTAATAATTTGTTTATAGTTGATGCAATTTAATTTGAAGTTTAAAATTTTATTGAATATTAATATTAAATAATTATTTTGTAATAGGTACAAGATGCCATTACTGGAGATTGTAGGTGTGACTCCAGTTAGAAAAAAAATTTACAGTTTGTAAAAAAAAATTACGAAACATATTTATTAAACATTATACAAAAAATATTGGGACTATTAGTGAGAACCCCCTCTAGCATTTTTTTAATAACGATGGGTCCAACCCCATTTCCTTTATTAGTGATAAGTCCAACTTTTTTTAATTCTCAAATTTACCCTTCCTTACTATTTACTCTCCACTACTTTAATATCTATTTTATTTTTTTCTTTTAATTATAATATTCGTTTATTTATTTAAAAAAAATTAAATATATTTTTTTTTTCAATTTTATTATTTTTATTTTCCAGTTTTTTGTTTTCATATCGTTATAAAATTCCGAAAACAGCTATAAAATTTTCGGAATCAACTATTTCCGAAATCAACTATTTTCAAAAACAACTATTTCCGAAATCAACTATTTTCGAAATTGACTATTTCCAGAATCAACTATAGATTACTGAAAACAACTTTTTTTTTGTTCGTTTATTTCTCGAACCAACAATCACAAAAAATAGTTATTTTTAATAGCAGGTTTACTAAAATTATATCAACTACAAATTAACGAATATCAACCATAACAAATTGAAATCAACTAAAAATTTATCAAATCAACTTTAAAATTATCTAAACCAACTATAAAAATCGAAAACTAATTTATCTAAATCAACTATGAATTAAAAAATCTCAATTTAAGAGATTAAACAACTATCGTTCAATCCAGATGCTGGACATTACAGTCGCATATCCATCGAGAAAGGGCTACATCTCCACCGACCATGTGTTGAATCCGAAGGCTGTGAGGGTGATTTGTTCCATCGCCACCGTCTCAACCATTCCCCAACTTCTACATGCCAATGCCTGTCAGGTGAAGAAAGGACGCAAACCCCTTGCATCAACCGTCAATTACCACTATGCCACATCAGATCACCGTTGTGGATACCTAAAATGGTTTTAGAGAAAATTAATATAAATAATCAACTACACTCTACAATATATCGAAAATCAACTACAACCCATATTTTTATCGAAAATCATAAATACAGATCTGAACCGAATCTGAAAATTCGATCTAAAATTGGCAAAAGATAGGATGAATTAACTGCTTTGCTCCGATGAGTTTTTTTATTACCGGTTTCATCCTCGGGCTAAATGAATCGGCAAGAGCCGCGACTCGAGGCAATCGGAGAGCGATTGTTGCCTACTGAATGACGGCTTCTGGTATTTGGCGATACTCAAAAAGAGTAAAGGATTAACAAAGGCACTGTTGGGCGGTGACGACGGCCGTGGACGGAGGGCCGCGACGACGGCGGTGGACGGAGTGCAGCGACGACGACGGTTGACGGAGGGTGGTGGTGGGCAGATGAGATCTGGTTTGGGGTTGGGGATAGAAACGAGAGAGAGGTGGTGGCTGGAGAGAAAAAGAAGATGAAGAAGAGAAATAGGATTTTGTGATTTTAAATGATAACTAAGGGTAATATAGACATATCACTTAAAATCTGAATTTATGTTAAATTAAAATATAAAATAAGGGGGTTCTCACTAATATGTAAAATGAAGTTATATCCATCCTAATATAATCAAATGTATTGGGGGGTTTTCACTAATTATCCCAAAAATATTTAACATAAATTAAGTATTTATTAAACATTTGAAAGTTATTTAGTATTTATTAAACAAGTCTAAATATTTATTCAATATTTATTAATTATTAAATATTTATTAAACATGTATTCAATATTTTGAATTTCTAAATATTTAATTCTAAAATATTTATAATATTTATTTATTAAAAATTTAATAAATAATTGAATTGATATGAATTAATAATAAAAAAATCAAAAAAAAAAAAATCAAAAAAAAAAAAAGAGAAAGAACGCATCATCGCATCCAACCCAGTCACCACCCCAAAACCCCACATCAACCTTTGTTTCCAACCCAGCCGCCGCCCCCCACCCCAAAAAAACCCCACACCTGCTATGACGTGAATTTCATGGCAGGTGCCCCCCTCCCCCCTCCTCTCCTCCCACACCATATATTAACAAGTAATAAAATTGGTTTTGTTCTCTCTTCTCTCTTCTTTTATTTTTTTTTTATTTTTATTTTTTTATTTTTTTCTAAACTCAATTCAATTTTATTACTTGTTTTTTTTTTCTTTTGCTTCCAAAAAAAAAACAAGTAATAAAATTGAATTGAGTTTAGAAAAAAATAAAAAAATAAAAAAAAAAGAGAGAAGAGAGAACAAAACCTATTGTACTGTTAACTAGTAGAATTAATTTGAGATAGAATGGTCACCTTGATTGTAGAATAAATTTGAGAAGGTTCTTCAAGTTCGAAACTCAAATTATAGTACTGTTTTTATGATGTTTTTGTACAAACATGAGGGAGAAGAACTTGTTTGGGGGGAGAGAAACAGACTGACGTTTGAAATTTTAGAGAGAGCATAAATTTTTATTAGGTGCAGGATCTAGTAATTTCCATGTGGGATTTAGCATTTCAGATAGTAAAATCGTGTAATAATATAATAATAGGGTAAATTTCACTTTTCTCGCCTCGTACTTTAGCTTGATATCAGTTTACCACTTTCTACTCCCGATTGCATCCCCTGCACTTGAAAGTTCCTCAATGTGGCTCTCGCCGGTAGTTTTCAGTCCTTTGACTTTAACACTGTTTGATCTAATTCTGAAAATTACAAAAAACTATCCTTCCCGTTTAAATAATTAATTATTTAAAAAAATTTAAAAAATAAAAAATAAATGTGGCTAGCGTCGTGAACTACGTTTTCTCATTATCTTGAATTCTTCATTTCTTTTTTACAATTATTTAAATTGGGAGATGTGACGTTTTTGTAATTTCAGAACTTAGATCAGATGGTGTTAAGGTGAAATATGTCACAACTAACAGCGAAGACCACATTGAGACAAATTTTCAAGTACATGGGGACAAATCGATGCAATTGAAAATAAAATGGGATAAAGTGATACCGAACAAAAGTATAATAGGGTAAAGTGTAATTTACCAATAATAAGATAGACCTAATAAAACAGGCTTGTCGAATAGCCCAACAACCAATAAAAATGTAATTTATAATTGCCATTCCATAAAGCTTCCTTTCTGCAACCCTAATTTACACTCTCAGCCAAAACCCTAGCCCTCCATTTTTCTCCCAAATGGCTGCCGCTGCTCGCCCTCTCGCCACCGTTCAACCCTGGAGAACGATACGGCCACCGACGGTGGTGCCGCCGCCAACTACCTGCCCCTTCCAGATGTGATGATGGCGGCCATCCGCCCCGACCTCGTCGTCTACGTGCTCGACCAATTCTCAAACAACTCCCGCCGCCGGTTTTACGCCTTCTCGAAGAAGGCCGGCCGCCAGACCTCCGCCGATTCCTGGGGTACCGGTTGGGCCGTTTCTCGTGTTACCAGCGGCGGGCAGGGAGCCTTGGGAAACACGTGTCCCGGTGGTAGGAAGTTCGCACCTACCAAAATCTGGCGCCGCTGGCAGAGGGCCGTTAACGACACCGAGAAGTGCCACGCGATCTTATCCGCGATCACCGCCTCCGCCGTGCCTTCTCCGGTGATGGCGCGTGTGCACGAGATCGATGAAGTTCCCGAATTGCCCCTTGTCGTCTCCGATACAGCTGAGGGCGTTTGAAAAAAAAAAAAAACAACGCCGCCCTAAAAGTAGTGAAGCAAATCGGAGGATTCCCAGATGCCGAGAAAGCTTGGAAGAAATTAATTGAGTATCTTAATTGTTAATTATAGATTTTGATTATTATTTTAGATTTTGTTTATAAACGTTTGACAGAGAATGAAAGTCATTAAGCTAATTTAAGCTACAATTATTCTTTGTTCTTGACTCACAAAGCATATTTTTAGTGTTATTTGGGATTTATAGGTGAAGATCAAGTGATTGGATGATTATAGGTGTAGGTAACTTCAAAATTAATATGAAATAAATTAAATTATTAGTACTTAAATATAAATACCTTCAATCCATATTTGGGTAAATTCCACTTTTTTACTTTGACTCTTAAAAAAAATATGGGGAGTTTTACAATTTAATCCATTTCAATGTGACATGGGGTAATAAAGATATTTCCTATAAACTTTATTATTTTCGTTTTTTCAATATGAAATCCTAATAATATGGGCGTCTAGGTCAATACAAAATGAATTATAGATGATAATTTTTTGAAGACATATAGTTATTATTACTTTCCTAATTATTCAAACAAAGTATTTCTAGACACTTTTAAAATACGTATTTTCTGGGCTTAGTTCCACATTTGCACCCTCAAAATATAATATTTTAGAACTTTGCATCATCGAAAATAACTTATGGCACTTTGCACCCTCAAAATATGTTTAATTATTCAAAGTGCACGCTATTTTATCTTATGAACATAATTTTCTGTCGTTTACTTATTTTATGTTCGTCAAAATGGTCATTTTTGTCTATTCAATTGATTTTTTCTTCAGGGTGTAAATCGCTAACGTATTTTCAGGCAAAAATGACTCTGTTAACTATCAGAAATTAGGTCAACGATGGAAATTTTGACCGAAAAATAAACTAAGGTGCAATTTGAACGATTAAACATGTTTTAAGGGTGCAAAATGCCATAAATTATTTTCAAGGGTGCAAAGTGACAAATGGTACATTTTGAGGCCGCAAAGTTCAATTAAACCTACTTTCTATAAGTATAAATCAGTAATAAATGGTTCAAATATATATTTAAATAACTAATTCACTAATGTGATGTTTGCATAAAATTTTGAAAACAAATTATTAATTTTTATTTGGCTCATGATCAATTTTGGAGTGTTAGCATATACACTTTTTTTTCAGTTAATTTGCTTTTTTTTTTTTTTAAGAACTTTGTTTAAGAATCTTAAATAACTAAATTGACTAAATGGTCCGAAATGTTAGGGACAATTTGCTAAACACCATTCAAGTTTTCCTTTTAAATCAGGACAATTTTTTATTTTTTTTAGTTTTATAAAAGTCATTCAAACACTTCCACTCTAAAAAAAAATGGGGTTTTTTTCGTTCCTCGGCTTCTTCCCGAGAGTCCCTTGCCACTAAGCATGTCATTGGAAAATGTTATTTTCACCGGTCTTGGTCCTCATTTCAAGTCCAAATTATCTAACTAAATTGTCTATTTTCAGTCTAAATTGTCGAACAAAACTGCCTAAGAAACTTTTAGGGTGCATTTGGATGGAGGGATTTGGGGGAGGGATTTCAAATCCATAATAACAAATCCCTCGGACTTGTTTGGATTGATGGATTTGGAGATGGATTTCAAATCCCCACCCCTCATTTTTAGTTGATTTTGGAGCAATAGTGATGGATTTCAAATGACTCCAAAATTGGAGTCATTTCAAATCCATTCTCCAAATCAAATCCCTCCCCAAATCCCTCCATCCAAATGGACCCTTAGCAAATTCAAAACATCTTGGCGCAACTTTTAGCTGTACAAAATAGTTTTAAGAGAGTTTTAAACAAATTTTCTCGAAATTTAATTTGGTTCCTCAGTTCGACCAATTCATTTTTTCGGCGTCAACTTCTTCCAAATTAAAGGAATAATAGAGAAGTAAATAACAAATAGATTTTAAACGGGCCGTTATTAATTTATTTTCAATTTGGTATTGAGAAATTCATTTTGCCAATAATTTGACAGACATGTTCCTCCTTAACTTCAAATATTTCATATAATTTTTTTTTTTTTGGAAATGTGAGATAACCCCTAGTTTGAAAACATATATGAGGAAGTCCAAAGATTTTTTTTGTCCTATCAAAAACCCAAATTATAATCTTAATTTGTGAGACCCCCTGAAGCATTTAAAATACCTATTTTACCCTTTTAGTTTAAATTCAATTATTACCTTAACCCACCCACAATCAAGCCAAACATCGTGTTTCTCTTTTCTCTCAAATCTCATTCTCTTCCATCTCTCTATATCCAAACCCTCCGCCGCCCACCGCCGCTCACTGGCTCCCACTGACGCTCCGACGCTCACTGACTCCCACCGACGCTCCGCCGCTCACTGACTCCCACCGACACTCCGCCGCTCGCTGCAACCCATCGCCACTTCGAATCGAGTTCAGTACCATGTTTATGCATTTCTTTTTCTCTACAAGAAAAATCCAAGTGGAGCCGTTTGAATATTCATGACAAAGATTTACGAAACATGGTCTGTGTTCAAAAATTTATTGAAAGCCACGAGTTATTAATCAAATTGTGTTCTTATTCAGAGGCTCTCACCGCCGCTACCGCCATTCCCCTTTGACTTGCGCATTTTTGGAAGAAATTGTTTTCCTCCACAGCACACTCAATCATCTCTCTCTCTCTCTCTCTCTCTCTCTCTCTACATATATGTTGAATTTAAATGCCTATCAAAGTCCACTCATCTGTTGAGACAGACTACGTGTTACGCCATTAGGAGTGGCAACAGTATTCTTGTGTTATCACAGTAATTAACCTACTAAAAGCAGAATAAAAAACACAAGAATTTAATGTGGTTCGGATACAAACGTACCCTACATCCACGAGGACTTGCAAAACTAGTTCAGATTTATGTGTACATTAATAGGACTTAATAAAACACTAAAGACTCCCTCTTTATGTGATACGCCGTTCTTGCACACGACTCGAACTTGTTGATAATCAAAGCAATTCCTCCTCCGCACTCTTGGACTTCCTCCAATGTTGAACTTCCTTCAAACGGCGGATCGACCTCTCCCGAGATCTTTTAAGCACTTCTCCCGAAACGCCGATCTTCTTTATGGCCTGGTAGAAGAAACCTGTTCTGTTGCCACACCTGCCGTGCAGACAGGGCTGCAGCACGGGCTGCACCCTTCAAAGCCTTTATGCTGGGATTTTTCTTTGTAAAGCTCCGTCGGACTCATATGAGGTTGAGGGCCTTATATAGGCACGAAATCCACCACCCTTAACCTAACTTGAGCCCTAAGAAATCGATTAACTAGGTAATAGAATCCTAGTCGATTTCTACTTCTATTCTAGATAAATACAAAAGATACCTAACTAGAATACAATACATGGAAATAAATCTAAGTCCTAATAACAATATTACAAAAATAGGACTCTAATTAATTCCAAAATAAACATGGAAAACAAATCTTTGCCAATCTTTAATTTCCACATATGGCGGATTTCTTCAATCTTCACTAACGGAAATTTGGTGCCAACAATCTCCCCCTTTGGCATAGATTGGTTAGAATCCATGTTTAACAAGAACTCCCCCTGCAGATGAGATTTACTCCCCCTGCAACAAAGATGTCACTTTTCTTCACCCGTCTTGATCTTCTATCAGAGTGTCCCATCACGGGGCACGTTACAACGCAGCGGAATTGGGTGAATGTCGTGACAGACTACCGTCTCAACCGTCCTTGTGAACACACGTCATCCAATAAGCAAAACAAATAAATCAAAACCCAAAATCGGACACTAAGTATATCTAGTGACCCGCTCTGATGCCAATTGTTGAATTTTGAATGCCTATGGATATCTACTCATCTGTTGAGACAGACTACGTGTTACGCCATTAGGAGTGGCAACAGTATTCTTGTGTTATCACAGTAATTAACCTACTAAAAGCAGAATAAAAAACACAAGAATTTAATGTGGTTCGGATACAAACGTACCCTACATCCACGAGGACTTGCAAAACTAGTTCAGATTTATGTGTACATTAATAGGACTTAATAAAACACTAAAGACTCCCTCTTTATGTGATACGCCGTTCTTGCACACGACTCGAACTTGTTGATAATCAAAGCAATTCCTCCTCCGCACTCTTGGACTTCCTCCAATGTTGAACTTCCTTCAAACGGCGGATCGACCTCTCCCGAGATCTTTTAAGCACTTCTCCCGAAACGCCGATCTTCTTTATGGCCTGGTAGAAGAAACCTGTTCTGTTGCCACACCTGCCGTGCAGACAGGGCTGCAGCACGGGCTGCACCCTTCAAAGCCTTTATGCTGGGATTTTTCTTTGTAAAGCTCCGTCGGACTCATATGAGGTTGAGGGCCTTATATAGGCACGAAATCCACCACCCTTAACCTAACTTGAGCCCTAAGAAATCGATTAACTAGGTAATAGAATCCTAGTCGATTTCTACTTCTATTCTAGATAAATACAAAAGATACCTAACTAGAATACAATACATGGAAATAAATCTAAGTCCTAATAACAATATTACAAAAATAGGACTCTAATTAATTCCAAAATAAACATGGAAAACAAATCTTTGCCAATCTTTAATTTCCACATATGGCGGATTTCTTCAATCTTCACTAACGGAAATTTGGTGCCAACAATATATATATATATATATATATATATATATATATATATATATATATATATATATATATATATATATATATATATATATATGTATCATCTTTTGTATCTCTCTCTATATATATATTATTAATTCATGGATCAGAAACAAAAACATGAATTGGTACAAAATCTAATATTTTAATAATATAAATTGAGGCCATGACGGGTTTAAAGTTTGGTTTCAGAAGAGACGAGCAAGGTAGGTAGATAATATTAAAATCACTAAACTGTTTGTTTCTCTTCTTTTCTTCAATTTCTCTTGATTGGATGTTCATGTCGAACAATGATGCGTTCTTGGAGATGTTGATATGTTGTTCTTTTATTTTAATAAAATTTAATTGAATAGGGAATATGAATTTTTACGCTACTTCTTGAATGAGGAAAGTTTTTGGATTGATTGTGCAAACTTTGGTCACATTGTTGCTTTGATTTGATAGCCGTACGTATACGTATAAGGTTTGATGTAATTTGTATTTTTCATATGTTCGTTTTTTCTAACTCGTATTTTTTTGCCACATGAATTGTTGTTTTTGCTACTTCTATACAATAAGGAATGATGGTGAGAAGTGAGCTATAAAGTGAAATTCATTCAGAGTACATAACACTATAGATGACTATAGTCATAAATAGTAGTCATAAATAGTAACATATAGTACCATGTAGTCATGTACATATAGTCATATATAGTCGTCACATGCAGTCATGTACATATAGTCATATATAGTCGTCACATGCAGTCATGTACATATAGTCATATATAGTCACATGCAGTCATATACACGTAGTAATATATAGTAACATATAGTAACATTTAGTAACATTTGCATGTGACTGTGTATTTCACTATATATGACTATACTTTTATAGATAGTCACATGTAGTCATATACATGCATGTAGTCATATATAGTCACATGTAGTCATATACATGTAGTTATATTTAGTCACATGTAGACATATATAGTCACATATTGTCATATAGATATAGTCATATATATTCACATGTAGTTATATATAGTCATATATAAGTTATGTGGTGATTCTGATGTATAGTGATGTTGATGATTGCGTTTTTTCAATTTTTTGTTGGGTGCGAATTGATTTATAATATCATTATTCAAATTTTGAATTTTGTTGGAGATGCAGATGATTTTTTTTTTTATAAAATCAACGATATATATAATCGGTCGACCATAACTTTGGGTAAAAAGACAGTACATGACTATAGTCTTATATAATCATATGTAGTCATATTCGAAACAGTGAAGTTTTCGGGAAAAAAAATCAGAAAAAAAAAGCTAAAAAAAAAAAAAAAAACTTATATAGTCATATTCGAAACAGGGAAGTTTTCGGGGAAAAAATCAGAAAAGAAAAAGCTAAAAAAAAAAAAAAAAAAAAAAAAAAAAAAAAAAAAAAAATACTAAATGCAGTAGCACAAATGCAGAATGCAATTGGGCGAAAATAGTAAAATAAGGGCACAATAGTACTTTTTCCTCTCTAGGGGGTTATCTCAAAGAAAGAATTTTAGGGGTGGACCTATCCCTATTTATTTTCCATATGAGGGGTGTATATCTAATGGACCCTTTTTTTTTTAATTGTTGGTTACTTGTATATCAAAGTTACATCCCTAGGACTTATACTTAAGTCTTTCTTTATTTATATAATTTAGTTGAATACATCTAAATATATGATAAATAAAATATTTTGACCTTGTTTCATAATACACCACTAGTAGAATGTATGCGTCAATGTAAACATTTCGTTTGCAATTGCCAAACTGAAAGATGCCATTAAATAATTTATGAAATATGCGTGGTCGATCACTCACAATCTTTCTCTTGTACGATTTCATTACACAATTTTTATTTTTAATTATTATTACACAATTAATTAGAACAACTATAATGGAGCATCAAAATATGTATAACTGGGTTTGACAGTAATTGTCCACAATCGAATGTTGCGGGTGTCTGTGTGTGCTGAATCTATTATAAGACTAGAGCTTCCGCATTTTGCTGGCACTAATAGATTTTAGGGTTAAATACAAATTGCACCATATACTATCACACTAGTATCACATTCACCCTCATGTACTAGAAAATGCGACAAAATGACCACTGCCGTTAAGCAATGTTAAAGAATTCGTCTGTTTCAAAGTTGACCGACCGTTGCACTAGATGTTGGACAACTTCGGACGAAAATACCCCTGTGTTTCTTTCTTATCTCTTGTACTCAATTTACTCCCAAATTTTATTTTTCATGTTTCTTTCCTAATTTTAGTTTCCACAACCTAAAAATTTCACTCACATTTCGAAAAAAAAAATTATATTCTGAAACTATTTATAATTTCCTTTTAAATTTGAAATTTTGCAATTTTGTTCCCGCCTAAAAATATCACCCAAAATTCATGAATTTTCTTTTATCAGGGATAATATTCTTAAATTATTTTTAAATTTTTGAAATTTTATAATTTTATTTTCAGCACAATAATTATTTTATCAACTTCTATTTAACCCTAAATTTTAAGACAACTCGCAGCACCCGAGTTCCTACAAAATAATAATGACTCAACCAACATTTAATTTGCTGCTCATTATTGAAAAATATGTACTCCAATGTGATATGCCTATTGGCCCAGCCCAATAGACTCATGTTTACTGGGCCACAGGCCCAACTTAATAGCTATTTACTCGAAGGCCCAATCACACCCAAAGAAAGTGGGGTCCGATAAATTGATCTCGGCCCAATCAATAAAGTATAAATACAACTTAAATTCATTTAGTAAAGGTACGTTATTATTATTCAATCAATTCTTCTTGAGGAATTCTCTCTACAATTACCAAATATCTTCACGTCTGACTTGAGCGTCGGAGGGGTTTCCGCCGGATCAACCCCCGGCTTAGATTACGTGTTTTCTGTTCGCAGGATCCTAGAGCAAATTAAAGTTCTCAGAACTATCTAGCTCGTGAGCACGTGACCTACTTTGCTCTCCCAACTTCAACACATTAGGTGATTTATTTTTTACGTCATCACAATGAAATTACCAAATTATGGTCATATATTGATGCACGTTCCACCTTCTTGGATGCAGAAATGCTTCCCCTAAAAAACCAAAAACAAAAAGAAAAAAAAAAGAAGAGGGAAACAACAACGCCACTTGCAAATTCAACCATTCAAAATATCCATGTACAAAATGACACAGTGCCAATCAAAATATAACAACCTTAAAATAGTTTTAAATTAATTAACAATCCAAAAAAAAAAAAAACAGTCATTTGATGTACATGCATTTTGAGACTGTGTTTTGAGGTTGTTCTTACCATGTCTAAAGAAAAAAGAAAAAAACCTAATTTTCATTTTTATTCTTCGGAGAATGGGTCCATGGAAAACAATAATCTTTTGTCCCTCCATTGACATTCTCTTGTTCCGCCATTGCGCATTTCATTTGCCCCCTAACGCCGCACCCCCCCCCCCCCCCCCCCCCCCCCCCCCCAAGCGCGCTCAACGCATGTATATATATATATATGGTACGACGAATTTGTTGTGATTCAGAAAAAGAGGAACAGCTTGTCAATAAAAAAAAAAAAAAAAAAAAGAAAGTAAACAAGATCATGGACATAGTGAGAAGCAGAAACTATTTTGTAGGATATCAGATTAGGAAAAGAATCGAACTCGATCGTCAACTTGTGAAAGAGACGAACAAAAAAGTGGAACTAGATGGTCAACTTGCGAAAGAGACGAAGGAAGAAAAGAAACTAGTTCGTCAACTTGCAGAAGCGACGGAGAAAAAAGAGGAACTAGATCGTCAACTTGCAGAAGCGACGAAGAAAAAAGAGGAACTAGATCGTCAACTTGCGGAAGTGAAGGAGAAAAAAGAGGAACTATTACTTGATGGGATTCAAGAAGAGTACCGGAAACAAGAAGAAAAAGTTGTTGGACTTGAAGAAGAGAAGCGGAAACAAGAGATAAAAGTTGTTGAACTTGAAGAAGAGAAACGGAAACAACACGAAAAAGTTGTTGAACTTGAAGAAGTGGTCCGGGATCAAGAGCAAGTATTTGTTCGACTTGCAGAAGAGGACCACAAGAAACAAACCGAAGCAAGCGAGCAAGCTGTGGAAGAAGGCCGTAAAAAAGAGGAAATAGGTCTTAAGCTGGAGCCAACTGTTTACCAGGTGGCAAACTACAACTTCGTATTCCAAGGGGTGATCCTCACAGCAACAATACATGGCGCATCCACTCTTAAATCCAATTTCATCTGCTATCCCTTTGCTCTGTCCGTCATAGCAAGTATTCTTAATTTCGTCACGCTGCTTGTAATATCCATGAGGTACAATAATTGCTTGGACGATGTCGACGAGAATACTCATATGCGGTATATAGGTCAGTACATGGATGCTAATAATCCTGCTCCCGAGAACATCGATAAAGGTGAGAGGAGACTCCATGAAAAGCACAATCGGCGGAAACGTTCAAGGAATATATTTTTCGGGATAGCAATGCTTCTCTTTATCGTTTTCTCAGTAGTCGTTGGTGTTGTCATCTGTAAGATTCCTGGTTATGTACGTACGACAGATAAATCCTCATGAGCAAGGTCACTCTCTCTCTCTCTCTCTCTCTCTCTCTCTCTCTCTCTCTCTCTCTCTCTCTCTCTCTCTCTCTCTCTCTCTCTCTCTCTCTCTCTCTCTCTCTGTTGCTTTATAATGTCATGTATACCTATGGATGTGTTTGCTTCTTACAGTGATTTGTTGTTATACATTGTATTGAGTTATTAGTGTGGGCATTAATCTTTCTATGTTTTTTCGAGTGTATTTGTATTATCACCAAGCTGATATTGTTTTCTCAAGTACTTGTGCTCAATTTTTTTTGTTTTTTGATCATGCATGTATGTATGTATGTATATTCATCTGTTGAATGTATACATGCTTGTACGATTCCTTATATATACAAATTAAGTTTCATTTCCGTCGCAATTTGATCATAGTACACAAATTATAAGCGCAATTATCAATTCAGAATGAAATTGGAATCTGTGGAATTCGAAAATTTCGTTCCAATTTCCTTCCACAGGCAGCAGTAGGGGAATCCGAGTGCATGCTTTTAAACCTCGGTGAACACATTCCGCTAGCGGCGGCTGCGGTCCGATATCCACCCCCGACCCATTCATCTTTAACACTTATAAAAAAATTACATCATTCACATAATTCGAAACAATTTAATGTAATTCAAGCTATATGTATCAATAATTCGAAGAAAACCTGATGTAAGATCCACACAACAATGCCAGCAAATTCAACGATGCTTATGTATGTTTCGGTCCAACTGGCATCTTCGGTAGCTTGGTGGTAAGATACTAATTAACCGAAACCGAAACCAAAACCAAAACCATATAAAAGATACTAATTTCCATCAAATCTAAGTCATTCAATCCACAATTTGCCCCCAACAAATCCACCCCTTTAAGTAGATGATCCAATTACTTTTCTTTATCGCATAATTTACCAACCAAATACACGCAAAGAGAAAGAAGAGAGAAAGAAATAAAATACAACACTAATAGTAATATATAAATACAAACCGAGAATCAACACTAATATTAGGGCTAAGTTGCCTATTTTTGGCAATTAATTGCAGTAACAGCAAATCCAATACTAAATATCAAAATTTAATCATCAAATAATTATTTAATATTTGAGATAATATTATAATATTGGTTAAAATCATGGTTATTAAATTAATTATTAATTGTGATGATGTTAGAATTAGATCATCTTAGAGAGTTGAAGTAGGATGAGCTGGAAGAGCAAAGTAGATCACTGGCTCACGAGCTTGATGGCCTTGAGATACCTGCGATCATAAAACACGTAAATTAAGCATGTGGTTGATCCAGCGGAAATCAGTCCGACGTTCAAGTCAGACGTGCGGATAGTAGAAATAGTTCAGAAAATACGTGTTGTAGTATTGCTAAGATAATAGGACGTACCTTAAGAAATGAGTTAAAACATTTATTTATAACTTAGTTGAGATTGTCGGGCTCAAACCTTACTTGAAGGTGATTGGGTCTCGGTGACAGTGGTCTTCAATATTGGGTTCGTGGCCCAGTAGGTAAAGAAATTGTAGGCTCATTGGGTTGACCCAATTATAGATATCATTAAGCCCTCCACTCTCGAGTCGATGTGGGGGCCATGTCGGAATGAGTTCCAGATCGTATTGAGAGTAAAAAATGTAGTGGTCTCACGTTGGCGTATGACCTGTTGGTGTGCGAAAGCGCGTTGGAGCGTGGGTCGGAGGGGCGCGAAGTCTTGCGACGGTGGCGCGGGTCGCGACCAAGTTGTCGCGCTGCATGTAACTTGAGTCTTCAGAGTTGTCTCGCGACGATGTAGTAGCACGGAGCGAGTTATCTTCTCGTGGGAGTTGTCTCGTCACAGAGTAATAGAGTTGATTGAGTTATCTCATCGTGGGAGTTGTTTCGTCACAGGGTAATAGAGTTGATCGAGTTATCTCATCGTGGGAGTTGTCTTGCGACAATGTAGTAGTATGGAACGAGTTATCTCCTCGTGGGAGTTGTTCTTTATTGACATTGTCAATGGATTGACGCGTTGCTTGTATGTGTTTACATATAGCCTTGTGCATGATATATTTGATGAGGGGATCAAGCTCTCAATTTTTTTTTATGGGGATTGTGCCCCTTGTTACTCATTGGTCGTAAGTATGTTAGGACCGTGGCCACGTTTTTATGAAGGACCTGTCGAAAAAAAGTAGAGAAATTTGAGTAATCAAGCTGGCTAGGCTATAAAAATTCCCATAATATAAGTGTTCCTAGGGTTGTAATCGTTATAACTTGAGGTGCTGATTGTATAGTGAACTTGTTTATTCACTGATTGCGAGTCGAATTGTCTCCTCATAGGATAGCAAGTGAGTTGGATACCTCAAATTGTTTCGACCACCCTTACAAGATTTCAAATTGTAGAAACAAAATGGGTTAAATCAATACCTTAGATCCATATATGGCTTGCATTCTTTTCTCTTCGTCACGTTGCTTGTGAGAAGATATTATTTCTCTAATTTGCTGGAAATTGGAGAAAATGAACTGATAAGAAATTGGAGGAAGAAGACGATGCAAAAACTCATTATATTGGGAAGATAATATAAAACGACGTCGTTCAGTTCTTTAATGAATTTAAGGATATTTTAACGTAAAATACACAAGCATTCGCATAATTTGCGCGTGCGCTACACGAAAAGCTGTCAAGGGGTTTTGTGACCTTGACTAAATTTTATAGGGGGGGTAATTGCTAATAATTTTATCACATGTGGTTTTCCGACAATTAGAGATAACACAGGGGTGGTTTTTGAAAAAAAAAGAAAAAGAATAACACACTCTAATTTCACAACACTTCACTCTAGCCGCCACTAAATTCCTTCCCCAAATCCGCCGTGTCGGATCTAGCAATCCAAGGACGATAATGGCAAACCGCATAAAGTATTTGACCTTCGTGAACAAGACCAACTGTTCAATTGTTCTAAGACTCAGTAAATTGTCACTACGACACCAGCGTGTATTTATCCCTGCGAATGGCCGCGCTAGGTTTCCGGCGAATTTGTTTTTCGATCTTGTAATAAGGTGTAAGATTTTTACTGTTGTTTGTATGTATGTGGATGGGTTATTGCATCCCGAAACATTCGACCACCGCGATTTCCTTAATAGAAAGTACGCTGTTGTCGATCGAGGCGACGATGGCTCAGTGAAGCTGAGCTTTCATGAGACGATGAATGATGAAGGAGGCTTCCTCCCCTTCTTCTTTCGGTAACTTTACATTCTGTTTTTTTTTTTTGGTGTGTGTTTTTTCTTGTGAATCAACTGTTGAGTTTTTTTTTTTTCTTCTTTTTCTTAGTATTCCCCTGCTTCCATCAATGAAAGGCTTGTTTCAAAAATTGACAATGAAACCTTCTCTTATTCTGCCGGTAATTTCTTCTTATAATCTCTCTCTCTCTCTCTCTCTCTCTCTCTCTCTCTCTCTCTCTCTCTCTCTCTCTCTCTCTCTCTCTGTGTGTGTATAAACACACACACACACACATAGGATTTAGTACTGTTTTATGCTTGAAATGTGCTGTAAGCTAATAATTGGGGCTACTGTTAGTTTAAATTGATGACTCTGTATTAGTTGTTGTGAGGGTTAGCTGTGATTAACTAAATGATTGGATTTTGTTTGATGTTTGGTACACTCAATAACTTCCCGTGTCGACCCGGAAATGCGATGTTAACATGGTTTATATTGTTTGCTTTGTGTACAAATTTCAGCCGGAGTTTGAGCAGTAATACGATCAATCCTGTCGAGCCCCCTTTATTTATCCCTCTTCTTCTGTAGTTGTAATTTGCTAGTTTTTGTTCAAATTTAATACTGTTATACTTGAGTTAGTTCTGAATTTAGTAAGATTTGGTGAGGAGAACACGTGGCATTACTTTTCACTGAAACAATTTGAAGATACACGTAGTGCAGATTCGATTAGAGATAGAAAAAAAAACATTGTATTTGAGCTTGAATATTGTCATTTTTCATCTGAATATTTAGATGTCAAATTTGCAGACTCGGTTTTTCTTCAATTTAATTCCGAGCGGTGTACTTTTCAACCCACATAGCTATGCTTATACGGTAGTGTCAATTTTATCTTTTGCCATCTCAATTGTACCTTGTTTGTTTGGCAGGTTCAAGCGCCGCCGCCGCAGCAGTTCACCGAGTAAAAATCTTGTGGTGTGTGATTACTGATCCCAAAGTATGTGTTTGTACTTTGTAGTCATCAAATAATAATCTGAAAGTTGGTGTTCTTACAAGTTACACTGATGAAATTAATAGTTTCAAATCACCGTTTTGTTTTGTTTTGTTTTGGCAGGTTCGTTCATCCGGCGGGCCCAGGCTATAAAAAAAGCTTGTGGTGTGTGTGTGATTGCAGCGTGGTGTGAATAGAGTTTGTAGTGAGAGTTATATATTACAGGATTGATTATCATCTGATACTTGTTTGTTTGTATTTAGAGTTAAGCAGGGCTTCATGTGAGCTGAATTGACTTTTGACTCATATTCCATCACTGAATCTCTGTGCAATTGACTATTATTATTATTATTAGGGTAAATTACAAACACCCCCTGAGTTATGGTCAAATTACAAAAACCCCCCTCTTGTTTGGATAATTACATCTACCCCCTCAACTATGATTTTTTCTTAGACCTCCACCTTTATGGTGCCAAATTCAACATAGTCATCTAGATTCCGTGAAATATGCTCTAGTTTGTACTCGTTTTGTGTAAAAAATACAGTTTTTGATGCACCACAAACTGATATATACAAGCTAAAAATCACATATTATGATCATCTTGCTTCATAATGTAGAGTTTGAATGGGATAAAACGGGTACAAAAGTGATAATATTCCATATAATCTCGAAGATTCCACTAAATTTGAGGAGTTGAGGGGGTGGTTGTAATTATCCAAACAAGAGGGGTGTTTTTGTAATTCGACCATACCTCAGGGGGTGTTTGTAATTTACCCTTATTATTATTCCGATGCCGGTTCCCAACTATTTGTGTTTGATATTAAAATAATTGTTTTATGTCCGACAGTTAAAGATTTGTTTGGCAGAAGGAACAATGTGGACATTTCCTAATGCGCATTAATCAAAATTTGCAGAATTAAAGAAGACTATGCAGGGTATAACATCATTTACAAGTTTGATGAACAAAAATTACACATTCAGGTGTGATGTGGACTTGCTAAACAACATACCCACAATTCTTTCATCTACGATATGCCTTTACGTGCACAGAGGCATTTGCAAAAACGATAAACGGAAAGTTACGTCGATAAAACAAAAGGGCCTAACGTAATTCAACAAAGTACCATCGATCTTGTAAGAAATCAAAAATCATCAGCTTGATCATGCAAAACCCCTGCAAACCTCAAACCTTTAATGTCGTAAGAAATAATACAAATAAAAAATTAAAAACCGAAGAACATGGAAAATCAAAAATAAATGAGTGTTTGTTAATCTCGAGAATCACAAAGTGATAGGAAATTAGGACAATATGGGTAGAGCCTGCAGAGTGTAGTCGATATTTAAGATTGAAAATTGTCATTCTCAACTACTCCCGGCCGTAATATTTTACTGCAAAATCAAGACTTAATGGTCCAGTTAATCATTTGGCATCCATACACCGAAAAGCATAGGATATTGTTAGAGAATAACTTTGATTGAATGAGTAAAATTTGAATGGTTCCAATTCGAGACCCACAATAGTTCTATATAGGATGAAAGTGGAATTAGTATTAGCTTCGATGTCATAACGTACCACAATAGCTATTGTACGGGGGCATAAATTTCCATTCGTGTAATAAGAGACAGGGTCTTTGTTCGAATTCCAACTGGAAGAACTTTTTTTCCGGTGATGAGAACATAGAAAAACGTTGCCCCCCTGTCCCATGGCGCCGCCTGAAAGAAAAGGACTGAAGAAATATAGAGATTCAAAAGGTTCTTGAATAGAGAAAAATACGACAAAGAACAAATTACAGCAAAAATTTCCAGCCTTGTATGAACGGAGGACATATCATTTACAGTATACGAAGACAGGGATATTCAAAATCAAGATAAGCAGGATAATACACAAAAAAAAATGGCAAAAATATTTCTTTTATGCTCATAGTTCTAATGTGCAAGATGAAATAACTTTCTTATCAAAATCAACTATATATAGAAGATGGGAAAGAAGATGTTGTTGTCTACTAATTTACTAATAAAAGACGCGCATATTTGTACTTTGGGAAACCTGCATACTTCCATAAATCTGGTAGCAATATCAGAAATCAAATTTAACCGCGATTTTCATAACTGAAACAGTACATGGAGTAGCAACGCAACTGTATCCAACTTGGCCATACTAAGTCGCATATGTATTGCATTACTCGTATAAAATAAAATTAAGCGATCACCTGATTATGTTAAAAAGATGGACGCATTCAATTATCTTAATAATATATTTATTTTCTCTGTACCACGCAGTAAAAACGTCTTCGAAAAACAGAGCGGCATCTCCATAATCAACCAGTAGTCCACCTGAAGCTAGACAATACATATGAGACCATTAAGATTAATCAATCATCTTGGTTAACGCCTATAAGCAAATACAATAAACAAAAATTTATAATGTCAAATCCATCACTTTGAATCATAATATATGGATTTATTTTGGTATACAATATTCCAGCTAAAAGTTTAGAGGTCCAATACAAATACAAAGAGTACTAAAATACAAAGTACGTAGTACGACCCGATATTTCGAATGAGAAACATCTTAGTTTGACGTTTTCAAAAGCGTACTGAATATTCTATGATTATCACCCTAAAAGTCTAAAAGAAATTACCACAACCGATTTCTACAAAATTGAGAAAAATATTATTCTACTTCATGTGAAAAATGACTTGCCTGAGTAAATGTGGAGGCATTTCTGATTACAAAGGACACATTTATTGAAGTTACCAAAGTTTTGGCAATAATCTTCCCTATTTTTCAAATTAAATGGCATCAAAGGCAAACAATAAAATGTAATGTTGAAAATACAAAATAATATAGAACAAAACATTCACACAAAATATTTACATAACCTGGCGTATAGGTCGGAGAAGAAAAAAAAAACGGAGGCGATATATGGGAGCAAAAGTTGTGCCAACAAGAACAGAAGATTATGGCCCTTTGTTTTGTGCGAGGCCAATTATGATCCTGCTTTTTGTTAATGCGGTCAATATGTATGGTGTCTTGTCTTGAATGCGAGGTTGATTCCGACCTCAACTTTTTTGCTTTTCGCCGATGCGGTCGATACCAGCGTTTTGTCTTGAATGTGAGGTCGAGTCCGACCTCGGCTTTTTGCTTTTTGTCGACGCGGTCGATACCGATGGCGTTTTGTTTTGAATGCGTGGTCGATTCCGACCTCGGCTTTTTGCTTTTTGCTGACGCGGTCGATATGGCGTTTTGTCTTGAATGCGAGGTTGATTCCGACCTCGGTTTTTTTATATTCGTTTCGTGCGAGGCCAATTCTAGCCCCGACTTTTTTGTTTAACTATCCCGTGCTCGCTACTCGAATACTCGGATAGATTGCCTGTGCACATATACACACACCTCACCCCACCCCTGTCTACGCGGCCACCACCTTCAAGAGTTGTTTTCATAAGAGTAAATATAGTCATTTCATCACAGTCAATTTCAATCACAGAGGTCAGTTCTAATTGTTTTAACATGATTTTTTTTTTTAATAAACTTTTTACAGGGTGTGTATGCAATTAACTCGAAAAAAAAATGATAAGAATATGTATAAAAAAATAAAGTATTCGACTCGAACATATTAACCAAGTGCAGGACGATACACACAACCCCAGTGTATGCATACAGTCCGTAGCTAAATAACTTGTAATCACCGGCTCTCCTCCGCCGTGCAAAACTGGCGCCGGTCAAGCTGTTTTCACTCCACTGACTTTTGGGTAAAGCTCTTGTTAAATCTTTGCTGCGCACCAGGTGTTTGTATAAATGCCTCTGAGTATATCTAATCAATATATATAACTGACAAATGTTGGAAGGAATTCAATTCTTTTGAAAGGGAAATAATCTTTAACTAATATCAAGTAGTTTAATGATAATACTACTAAAATCCATCAAAAGTCTTCGTGTGATAATAATGTCGTCTGCTCGTGATAAATGACGTGCATTAAATATCTTTATGTTCGTCATTTTACATAGTCTAAATTGCTGTCACCACACCAGAGGTGATGTTATGAAAAGAAATCTATTTTTTTTTTGTTTGGGTAATTTCAACACGGTTCAATTATGTATTGTCTTACGAAAAACTCTTCATTCAGTAGATAAATTTGATTTGACTGCGTAAGTGTAGACATAAGACACAATAAATGGATGGTTGTAATTATCCAAACAAGGTGAATTCTCTTGTAATTTGATTTTACCTTAGGAGACGGGCCGTAATTTTCCCCTTCACATATTTTTATAATACAAGAGGCATTTTATAATGGTCGTTGGCGCCTGATTTAGGTGTACGTATGTGGGATTTCTTTTCGAACAACTTGTTCAATTTTTTTGGTCCACAACATAAATTAAAAGATTTTTTTCTTTGAGTTTAATTTAAAATTTGCTCGTTTTTCAGATTACCACCTTAAAAAATAATTCAATCCCCGAACTTTATAAGTTGTGCGATGTTGCCAAATTTTCATGCCAAAATTGCCAAATTGCTCATGCAATTTGGAAGGATTTTTTTATCTTTCCAAATAATCACAAGACCTAATTCTTGCAAAAGTGTGCAGCATCAGCACTGGCACACGAATTTTAAACGGATGGACTATTTTGGTTCATTTTGAAGTTTACGGAGGTATTTATACAAAGGTTGTAAAAAGCGGTAATCGGGTTCGAGTCGGTCAGGCACCGACTCACGATTAATCGGTGCGGCGGTGATAAATCGGTGATAAATCGGAAATAAATCGGTTTTTAAAATTTAATATAATATATTTGTAGATATTATTTATAAATACTCAAAACATAGATAAAAAATATTTAAACATAGTTATATCTCTATCATGTATATATAACATAATAAAAGTTTAATAATAATAAGATCATAATACATAAATATCCTTATAAAATATAAATAAAATGACAATGTTTTTTGAATTTACATACATTCTTGGCATACATCATTAGTTCTTTAACAATAATAATTAACATAAACAAAATAAAGCATAAACTCCTTTTTTTTTTTTATAAAAATTCCAACATTTATTTTGATTAATAAAAAAAAAAAAAAACCGCCTCACAAGCAAAAAACCGATTTTTGCCACCGAAGTTTGACCCACCTTAAAGGTTTGACCGCCTCAGACCGCCTCAAACCGCCTCACAGGCAAAAAACCGATTTTTCAAACCTTTACACTAAAATCGTAAAGGTTTTGGACCGCCTCCGCCGAGGCGGCCGATTCTCGGCCGATTTTTAGAACACTGATTTATACGATAAGTATAGTTCATGTTGGCCAAAATGAACTATACCCATATTTTCATTAGCAATAATTCTAATAATTCAATTTTGTTAACAAATTATTCAATAAAAATTCATCACTTAGGGGTTGTGCAGGAAAAAAAACCCTACATCATAAGGTAATATTTTATATTATTAATAATACGGGGGTACTTTTAAAATTCGATATAAAATACGGGTATCGAATGAAATAACTCAATAATATAGGTGACAGTAAAAAATGTTACGTGTGCAGATTCGATGCCGCCCATTAATAATAAAAAATGTTTAATAGAATAATACAAAAGTCAAATCCGGTGCTAGAGTCTTATGCGTAAAAGAAACAATGGTTGACTTATTTAATAATGTAAGATTGCACACAAGTCCCTAATCATATTTTTCCTTATACACAAGGATAACGTATATCCTAGTTTTGCAAAACGATTGATAAAATAAAAGGACAAAATGCACTTCACCCCCTTAAAAAATCAACTTTTTGCACTTTCCCCCCTGAAAATATATAAAAGAGACTTTCCCCCTTCAAAATATAAAACTAGGAGCAGTTTGCCCCGAAAATGTATTCCGTTCAGAATTTCGCCGGATTTCAATAATGCGGCAGGGTAATTTCGTCATTTACATTTAAATGTCATTTTATATTTATTTTTTATTTTTTATTTTTTTATTTTTTATTTTCCCACTTATATTCCATTTTTTATCAACGCCTTTCTCCTCAAATCGAATTAGGGAAACCTAGAGTTTTCTTTTTCCCAAAACTCAAATCCAGCAGCGACAATCTCTCCAAATTGAATCCGCCAACTTAGGGTTCTTCTTTTCAAAATCAAATCGAATCAGCGGCCATCTCTTCTCCATCGACCGGTCAAAAGATTCATTAAAGGTAATATTTTTATCCATTTCTACGCGAAACTGGATTCGCGAATCAGGCTAGCTCTTCTCCATCGATTGTTGATGATTATTATTTGTCTTTATTTATTTTTCGAACATTTACTAAAGCTTTAGTGGGTAATTAGTTTGAATTATTAAATTGATAATGTTTGAATTTGTGTGTACTGTGTGTTTTAGGTAGTTTGAATTATTAAATTATGGACAAAAGTTGATTCTGGGGCAATGTGCTCACTATTTTGGATTTTGAAGGGGCAGTGTCTCTTTTGTATATTTTCGGGGGGAAAGTGCAAAAAGTTGATTTTTTAAGGGGGTGAAGTGCATTTTGTCCAAAATAAAATAAAAAAATCCTTTTAAAATGGCCCTTATAAATGGCCTTACAACCGTATCCACATGGAATATAAATATATAATCATTTTACCTAATACTACCCTCTCCTATTCGATACCACTCAGGTAATGCCTTTGCAGCTATTTGTATAGCACGGACACGGAAACAACGATATGAAGAAACGAGAAAATAGACACATGGAAGCGACATGTCTCAAAAAATGGGAATACAACAATTTGGAAAAATGTGTAAATATTAAAAGTATAGGAATGTATTTATAAATATGCTATTTAAACATATATAAGTTTTTATTCATATATAATTTCTTTTTATATATTTCATACAAATATATTCTAAATAAATATCACTTATCAACGATTAATTTGCAATTCATCATTAAATCATGTCGATAATTAAGATAAACAACAAAAAAATATTTAAAAAATTGATATTCAAACATATTTCTAACTTTTCAGAAATTGCAAAATAGCACATAAAGTGTCCGTCATGTGTCAAACACGAAACGTGTCCGAAATACACGTTAAAAAGTTGAAGTTTCCATGCTACTTAGGCGGTAATCGATACAAAATCCTAAGTATAGGGATTAAACTGAATATCAAGGCAATGTTTGGAAGCGTTTTGGATCTTATTTTGATTTCATTTTGAGGAAATATGTTTTGGGGGAATAATTTGAGAATGAAAGTAATGTTTGTTTGTATTTTGGAAGGAGACAAAATTCACTGTAGAAGTCAAATCATGTTTGAAGGTGTAAGAAAAAGGTATTTTTGAAGAAAAAAATTGAAAGATGAAGTGATGTTTATTTGTTTTTTAGTGGAGACATTTTTTACTGTAGCAGTCACATCATTTTACTGTAGCAGTCACATCATGTCTGAAGGAGAGAGAAACTTTTGAAATTGTTTTGAGAAAATGATTTGAAAAGTGTAATAAATTTCATTTTGTTTTGGGGAAACAATGAAAACAAAATGGAAATGGTTCCAAACATTGCCCAAGAGTTTTGTACTTGATGATATTGAAGAAGCTATGTATTTTAGATTTATTGTATTCGACACTCCTACAATTTACATTTAAAAAAAAAATTGTTGGTGGACAACTATTATCAGTTCATTATGTAAACGTGGTGGCATTATTAAGTTTGTTGGAATCATTATTCACAATTATTCCAATTGATATTTAGCTCACTGGAAAATTGTTCAAATTTTGATCATTAAAAAAGCTAACAAAAACAAAAATAAACAAATATTTATAAACTTTAATTGAAAAAAAAACGTACACTAGAATACAATCTCACACAAAAAAAAAAAAAGAAAAGAAAAAGAGATAATAGAATCTCTTGAAATCAATACACGACATTCGCACACATAAGGGGATTTTTTTACGGACGACACAAAGTCTTGATGGTACGGGTCATATAAAAGAACCCAAATATCAAGTATATATACATCGGGTTATTTCTATGCTACATCCCAGGTGGATTTTTACCTCTGATATATATATAAACACCAACTTATGTGTGTTTTGTGTATTTATAAATTGGTAAAAATGCACCCGGTGATGCAGTTCACTAGTGTTGTAGTTCACTTAGTGTAGCATAGTAAAAACCTACGCGCTGTATATTTACATAAATAAATGAAAAATTACAGCCCGGCCCAAACAAAATTCACCCTTTTATTATTCATTTTATCAAATATGAACAAATCTGCTTCCTTTTGTTTTGGTTTTTCTTTTTGTTTGTTGTTTTTCGAGATCGAGATCGAGAGAGACGCTAATTCTTTCATGAAACGAAAGAAATCGCGTACAGCACCAGAAGATTAAAGAAAAGCAAGGCGATAGATACGAACCCGGCGTACGCGTATCGCTTGTGGCGTGCGTGCCGGAACGCGTCGGCTAACCTCCGCCGCCCGCTGGAGGCGGAGGCGGGATCGTCCTTCATCTCGCCGTTCCTGATCGAGCACATCTTCCGGTACAGCTCGTCTTGCTCCATGAACATAGCATCCTGCTGCCGTTTCGCCGTCAGGCAGCCCCACACGGCGGACCCGAACGTCGGGAAGAAGGCGATCGAGACGGAGGCCGAGAGGCAGAAGGTAATCCACCGCCGGTTAACTCTCGCGGCGGAATCAAGTGAATGTTGGTATAAAATGCATTGGACTATCGACGAAAAGCCCGCCAGCTGGACCGCCGTCGTCTCGAGGTACCGGATCTTTTTCTCCAAAGACTGCATCAACGACGTAAAGTTGTTGTAGTGCAACTCGTGATCCTCCATTTTTCCTCCCTCAATCTCCATTGAGTGGCCGAATGTTATGCATTCATTTGTAATATTCAGGGGGCGGTATAATATACTTATTGATAATGTCAATATGATTGACAGAATAAAAAATAGGATTAAATACAGTTTACACCCCACCCGATCAATTATGATTAAACAAATAATAAAGTATTGGATATCAAAATAATCCAAAGTATGACTTTTCGGCCCAATATAAGGCGTTTAGACTTCTAGAGTTAATTTCATTTGGATCCTTTTTAACGAGCTCGCCAACCCATTCGAACATGCTAAAGACAGATCAATAGAGTAAGCAGCGAGCTGAATGAGAGTCGTTGGAAAATAAGACTCAAAAAATTGTGCTTCATAAATAGATGAAGATAATTGTAATTATAGATAGCAAGAGAATATATAGCAATAAATAAAGATCAAATCAAAAGGGCCTAAAACTGGGAAATGTTTGTCTTTGAGTTTATATAAGCAAATGTAACGGAACGATTTTTATAGACACGATTTAACATCAATAAGAACACTTTGTACTCGCTTCTAAACTCTCTCTCATACTTACTACTCTTCGTTCATCGTTGCTCCACCGTCGGTCTAAGATCCGACGCTCGATATACTCTCCGACGGTCTAAAAGGAGTAGGATTTGGAGTGAGGTCTTGAGGGTGTAAATTTTATACCATCAACATACATATATTCTTCTATACCTCAAATACTTATCCTAATTCTACCGTCGACTATCGAAAAATCCTATTATTTTGAAGGAGTTATATGCTTATATTAAAAGTTCGAGCGGCTCATGTACAAAAGAGTCAAACCACATAGGACTTAAGTGCAATTTATATCGTGTTAGGTGCATAATAAAAGAGTTACATTCCCGTTGACCCATACCAAGTCTTGTTTTTCTCTTTAATCCCTCTAATTAAGGCTAATATAATATGAATATTTCATAAATAAATCTTCCTCTCACAATATATATATCATGTGCCTAGCTAATATTCTGCCAAAATATAATATTGTAAAACCACGTCGTTTTGTGGCCAAACACAACGCAATTTGGCATACAAGAATTCCTACTTGTGCACGTACTCGGCATTTCAGGTTATTCGAATCAACGAAAACAAAATGAAAACACTACAAAACATTGTCCTGGTTTTTCATTATTGTCTTCTTTTGTCAACTGACAACTGTTAGAATTAGAGGTGGAAATTGGAACCGAATTTTTTATTTATGCTAATTCCGATTCGAATTTTTTTTATTTTGGAACAATATTTTTCAATCTGAATCGAAATACTGAGTTCCTATTTTTTCGAAATTATTTGATCGGAATTGGAATATGCATGAGATTCCGATTTCCGATTCGATTTAAGTTTCGAAAATAATTTGGAAATTCCATTTTGTTTCGAATCTTACACTTAAAATACCAATATTATTACGTATTTTATATTTTAGGTGACCGAAAATAAAAAATTTCTGAATTTCGCCGGTTCCGATACGAAATTTTCCAATTTTATTTTATTTCAGTTTCCGAAATTCTGATTATGCTTTTTTTTCAATTTTTTAAACGAAATTAGAACTAGTTTTTCACTTACGAAAAAAAATCAATAATTTTTTCCTTTCTAAAATGGCTAATTCTGATCTGATCTGTCAGATTTAACCAACCGTAGTTAGACCCCCAAAAAATATTTTTACTATTATTGTTGGTGGACGATTATCGATAGGATCTTATGAATGTTTGTTGGGCTACGTGCTTGCATTTTAAGTTTGTTAGTACACATTTATTTATAAAAAAAGACTTTCATATGTGACACAACATTCACACAATAATAATATCTAAACCTACTATAAATAGTCTTAATAGAAACACAAATTCAAACAAGAATATTAATTTTTTTCTACTCTATTTCAGCACTTATTAATTAATTTGTAATACATAATATTCTAGCGTATAATAAATGTTTACTTATTTTATCTAACTTTATATAGATTAAATTAAACTCAATTTTGTTTTTCAATAAAAAAAATGAGCACGGAGATAGGGGTTCTGAAACTCAAAGAGGAAGCGAAATGTAGCATGAATAACATCGATCAAATCTTATGCGACCGCCTCGCGGAAAACGTCGAGAAGCAAGAAGACCGTATTCTGAAATTGGAAGCAAGTGTTTTCCAACTCGCCAATTACAACTTCGTCTTTCAAGGAGTGATCTTTGATGCGATCTCTTGAGTATCATAAGATTTCTTTACTGAACGTAAGAAAACTCTTCTTTATTATTTCTCTTCATATCAAATAACGTAGGGTTTGAGCCCTTAAATAACCAAAAGACCTAATTACCTAATATGACTCTAACTCTCCTAACCTAATCCAATCTAAGTTTACGGCTGCACAAATAACTTGTTACTCAATTAACTATGAAAACCTATAATAATAACCTAACTACTATATTAATTAATAATAAACTATTAACTAAATCAATACTTAAATAATATATTAAATAATAAAATACTAACTAACTTATAATTAATCGATATATATAATATATCGTATCAAACCACCCCTCTTGAAATGAACCTTGTCCTCAAGGTTCCAATAATTGCAGCTCTTATTGCAGCTCTCTCTTTTACGCTTCCACCTATGTTTGACTACATCGAATTGCGTCCCGAGTGAATCCGAAAAACATGACGAACGATCAAGATCTTTACCACATTGTTTATGTTGATCGAACGAACTCCTCAAGGCTTTTGGAAAAATTCTCAATATTTTTCCCGATAAATAAGCCTCTTCAATTACCTTTTCAGATTCCGGTTCATTCACAATCACCAATTCTTGTTCGTCCTTTTTTCTTTCAACAACATGGAAATCTCCCAATATCCATTGTAGTTCTTCATTCTCATATGTGGTTAATTCCTCATCTTCGTCCCAAATTACCTCCGTTAACTCCGATTCTTCTTCTTTCGGCTCTTCGTCCCACTTTATATCAGTTGAATCCGATTCTTCTTCTTTCGGCGAACTCTCAAAAATTTGGGGCTCTTCGAAAAAGTCATCGTCGTCCTCTTCCTCTTCCTCTTCCTCCGGTGATAGACTCGGCATCTTTGGCGGTGGTGGTGATGGCCGTGGTGGTGACGGACAGCGGTCCCTTCGGCAGCGGTCCCTTCGGCTTTTGTGAAGGCGTTGACGTCGTCCGTGACTTTGTTCGAGCAATTTCTGAAAATTAATCCGTAATCTCTCTACGGATTTCTCCAATCGCTCCAACCGTCTTGTTTCTGACATCATGATTTTCACAAAGTTTTGATGTGATCTCAACTTTGCTCCAGCGTAGCTTTGATGTAATCTCTGCCTTGCTAACGAAGCGTTGGTGTTAATCGCAACTTCGCTCTGATACCAATTGATGCGATCTCTTGAGTATCATAAGATTTCTTTACTGAACGTAAGAAAACTCTTCTTTATTATTTCTCTTCATATCAAATAACGTAGGGTTTGAGCCCTTAAATAACCAAAAGACCTAATTACCTAATATGACTCTAACTCTCCTAACCTAATCCAATCTAAGTTTACGGCTGCACAAATAACTTGTTACTCAATTAACTATGAAAACCTATAATAATAACCTAACTACTATATTAATTAATAATAAACTATTAACTAAATCAATACTTAAATAATATATTAAATAATAAAATACTAACTAACTTATAATTAATCGATATATATAATATATCGTATCAATCTTCTCGGGAGTTGTCACGGGCTCCTCCACGCTAAAATGCCGGCATTTTTGGTTTCCGTTGTGTCTATCTGCCATCGGAGCCATTCTTAACTTCGTCACACTTTTGATAATCTCGCAAAAGTACAATCATTACTTAGACCAACTAGACAAGAAAACCGAGATTTGGTACAAAGCCGTGTACCGATCACCGGGAAACGCCGAGAGGCTCCGGGGAAAGCACCGGAAGAGAAAACATTACAGAAAGCTAGCTTTCTATTCATCGATGGTTCTATTTATGGCTTTTTCGGCAATTATGATTGCCGCCACAAAGATAATCCCTTGTCTCTTTCACTAATTAATTAATTAATTAATGAGAATTGTTTTTATTTTTTCTTTGAATTCATTGTCATCTAATTATGGCGATGTGTTTTTTTAATCTTCATGCATGTTATTCTATGTTTCTTGTAAGTTCGTATTAATACAAAGGTTATCGAATCTGAAATTTACCCCGTATCGTTTTTCTCTAAATATCTTATCGTATCTTAAGATATTTAACCATCTATTAAATATAGTACAAAATATTTATAAAATAAGACAAAGGTCGTAATTGTTCATCAAAATTCAAATTGGAATCACTACTAAAAAAATAAGTTATCACTCATCATCTTAAAGTTTATCCCTTAAAACTACCTCATCTACCAATTTCAAATGATTGTTCATCCTCATCTTCAATAATTTCTTCAACTCCAATTTTGACTATTTCCTTCCTCTTATCAATGTCATTTGAATTCCCAAATTGAAAATTTAGTAGTTAGTGTTTTATTATTATAAGATTCCCTTGAAGAAAATTAGAGATTTTGATGTCGAGCAGAATAATTTTGAATAAGTTTTAAATTTAGTTTCATGAATTGACCCATCATTTTCTCTTTCAAAACAACTCAAAATAGCTATTTTAATATTTCAAAATGAGTCAAATATGTATCGTCATATCGTTTTTATATCGCGATATGGTGAGATACGTAGACATACAGAGATATACGTAAGGAGAGATAAATAACTTAAAAAGATACAAGCTCAGGAGTCGTATCTTTTACCACACGTATCGTATAAATTATAATATCCTTAAAAGGGAAAACTTGTAATTTCTGTCCTCTATGTAATTTACGTAACTAATTAGAGTTTCTAGCAAGCGGCACCCTGTGTAATGTCTAATTGCCAGAAAAGTTCATATGTTTAAAAAATCAGCATACACCCCCTACGAGCTGATCGTGCACTACACACGCCGATTTTGCGACTGGGAGTGTGTTTTTTAACTTGAAAATACCAAAATACCCTTTAAATTATATCTTTGAAAATTACAGAGTCACCCCATAAAAGAATCATCTTTCAATTTAGTCAAATTTTTCAAAAGGCACTCTTCTCCAAATCAACCATTAATTACCATGATGATGCTAAAATGTAGATCACCTGGGGTAGTGTAGAAAATGTATTGGGAGAGCAAAGCAGATCAGTAGCTTGACAACTTGATGATCCCGAGGTACATGCGAGATGAACACACGTGAACTACGCCGGAGGTTGATCCGGCGGAAACCCCTCCGACGCTCAAGTCAGACGTACTGATCATAGAAATGGTCCAGAGAATACGTATTGTAGTATTGCTCGGTTAATAGGACGTACCTTAATAAAATGAGTAAAACCTCTATTTATATGTCGTTTATTGGGTTGGGTTTGCTTTGTTGGGCCCAAGCCTTACTTGAAGGTGTTTGGGCCTCGGTGATATTGGTCTTCGATATTGGGCTCGTAGCCCAGTAGGTAAAGAAATTGTAGGCCCATTGGGTTGGCCCAATTAGGCATATCATTAAGCCCCCCACTCTCGAGTCGATGTGGGGGCCATGTTGTGATGGGTCTCAGATCGTGTCGAGAGTAAAAATTGTAGAAGTCGATCGTTGGCGTATGGCCTAATGGTATGCGAAAACGCGTTGGAGCGTGTGTCGGAGGGGTGTGAATGCGCGTTGGCGCATAGCGCGACAAAGTTGCCGCGATATAAGTTAATTGAGTCGTCGGTTTTGTCCCGCGACGATGTAGTAGCGAATTATCTCCTCGTGGGAGTTGTCTTGTCGCGGGGTAATATTGTTGATCGAGTTATCTCCTCGTGGGAGTTGTCTCGCGATAATGTAGTAGCACGGATCAAGTAATCTCCTCGTGGGAGTTGTCTCTGGGGTAATCGAGTTGATCGAGTTACGTCCTCGTGGAAGTTGTCTCACGATAATGTAGTAGCACGGAGCTAGTATTCTCCTCGTGGGAGTTGTTATTTTTCGACATTTTCAATGTTTTGACGCGTTGCTTGTATGTGTTTACATATAGCCTTCTGCGTGTTGTACTTGAGGAGGGGATCAGGCTCTCAAGATTTTTATATGGGGATCGTGCCCTTTGTTAGACCTCGTGGGTCGTAAGTATGTTTGGACCGTGGCCACGTTTTAATGAATGACCCATCGAAAACAAGTAGATAAATTTGAGTAATCAAGCTGGCCAGGCTATATAGATTCTCATAATGTCTCTAAGTGCTTCTAGGGTTGTAATTGTGTTAACTTGAGCTTGTGATTATATAGTGAATTTCGGGCGAGTTGTCTCCTCATGGGAGTTGTCTCGCGGTGAGTAATATTTATCGAGTGAGGTGGTTGCACGTGGGAGTTGCTTTGCAACGGATTTGTAGTGCCGAGCGAGGTGGCTCCTCGCGGGAGTTGTCTCGCAACGGGTTGTGGAACAGAGCGAGTGGACTCCTCGTGGGAGTTATCTCGCTGTGGTTTTGAGACCCGAGGGGGTTGGCTCCTCGTGGGAGTTTCCTTGTAAGGGGTTGTAGGATCGAGCGAGTTATCTCCTCGTGGGAGTTGTCTTGCGGCGGGTTGTATTACTGCGCGAGTTGGCTCCTCGTGGGAGTTGTCTCGCAAGGGAGTTGTAGGAGCATCGGATGGCGCGCGACTGAGGAGCGCGCGGACTGAGGTCGCTCTGAGCGAATTGTCTCCTCGTGGGAGTTATCTCGAAACGGGTTGTATGGCCGAGCGAGTTGTATTACTGAGCGAGTTGGCTCCTCGTGGGAGTTGCCTCGCTGCGGGTCGTAGGATGGAGCGAGTGGTCTCCTCGTAGGAGTTATCTCTCTGTGGGTTCGTAGACCCTAAGGAGTTGACTCCTCGTGGGAGTTGCCTTGCAACGGGTTATATGACTGAGCGAGCTATCTCCTCGTGGGAGTTGTCTCGCTGTGTGTTGTCGGACAGAGCGAGTTGTCTCCTCGTGGGAGTTTTCTCGCTGTGTGTTTGTAGGACATAGCGAGTTATCTCCTCGTGGGAGTTATCTCGCTGTGTGTTGTAGGACAGAGCGAGTTGTCTCCTCGTGGGAGTTGTCTCGCTGTGTGTTGTAGGATAGAGCGAGTTGTCTCCTCGTGGGAGTTATCTCGCAACGGGTTAGAGGACGGAGCGAGTGGTCTCCTCGTGGGAGTTATCTCGCTATGGTTTCGTAGACCCGAGGGAGTTGGCTCCTCGTGGGAGTTGTCTCGCTGCGGGTTGTAGGACCGAGCGAGTTTGCTCCTCATGGGAGTTATCTCGCTATGGTTTCGTAGACCCGAGGGAGTTGGCTCCTCGTGGGAGTTGTCTCGCTGCGGGTTGTAGAACGAGCGAGTTTGCTCCTCATGGGAGTTATCTCGCTATGGTTTCGTAGACCCGAGGGAGTTGGCTCCTCGTGGGAGTTGTCTCGCTGCGGGTTGTAGGATGGAGCGAGTGGTCTCCTCGTGGGAGTTGTCTCGCTGCGGGTGGTAGTATTGAGCGAGTTGGCTCCTCGTGGGAGTTGTCTCGCAAGCCCCCCACTCTCGAGACGATGTGGGAGCCAAGTAGAAAGGGGTACCGGATCGTATTGAGAGTAGATCTATGCTGTAGTCTTGCGTTAATCGTTGGCATGGCGTGGAGAAATAATTTTTTTTTTTTTTTTATTTATCCGTTTGATAGCGAGCGCAATTTGGTAGGCGCGTTGAAGAGTTCGCGCGATTTGGTGGAGCGTTGAAATTCTCACGCGATTTGGTGAAGCGAGGTGAAATCTACGCGCACTTTGGTGGAGAGTACCAAAAGTTGTGCCCAATTAGGTGGGAGCGCGCGCTCCAAGGTGGCCTTGGGAGGCGCGCGCGCGTGCATCGGAGGACGCGCGCGCGTGAGAATATTTTTTTTTTTTTTTTTTTTTTTTTTCAGCTGGCGCGCGTGCACAGCACGCGCGCGTGGCGTACACGCGCGCGTGCTGTGCACGCGCGCCTCCATGTCTTTTTTTTTTTTTTTTTTTTTTGATGGCGCGTGTACGCCACGCGCGCGTGCTGTGCACGCGCGCCTCCAGTCCCTTTTTTTTTTTTTTTACCGCGCGGACCGAGGCGCCCTTGGGCGGAGCGCGCTGACGCGCGCGTTTTTTCTTGTCTTTTGTCCTTTTCTTTCTTTTGTCATTTTTCTTCTTTTTCTTTTTTCTTTTGTCTTCTTCTTCTCTTTTTTGTTGGTTTTCTTTTTGCTTCTTTCTTTCTTCTTCTTTTACTCTCTTTTTTCTTGTTCTTGTATTTTTTCATCTTCTTCTTTTTTCTTCTTCTCTTTTTTCATTTTCTTCTTCTTGTATTTTTTCTTCTTCTCTTTTTTTTTTTTTTTTTTTTTTTGATTGATGCTCACCCCCTTGGGGATGTTCAATTTTTTGAGTAGGGAGATTATCCTTGTTCCTTGAGATGGGATGTGCACCCCCTTGGGGATGTTCTATTTTTGAGTAGGGAGATTATCCTCGTTCTTTGAGATGGGATGTGAATCCACTTAGGATGGTGCCCAACCTTAGGATGGGGATAACTGCCCACTGTAGGATGAGGTGCTCGAGACCTATGGTCTGAGGTGGATGCGCACGGTTGTGCCATTGGTTCGCGCGTGCGCGTCTGACCCTTTTTTCTGTTTTTGAAGTAGGGACGTGAAACACTTGATGGGATGTGAAACCCCTTGGGGTTGAAAGGTAAGTGGATGTACCACCCTTGAGATGAGATGCCCAACTTTAGGATGGGATAGCCCCCCATTTAGGATGAGGCGATCACGAACATCTGGGGTGGGATGCCCAACCTTGGCGATATATGGTGCCACTGATTCAGTGGCAGCACGAGTTGAATCTTCCGTGATCATACGCTGAAGGTCTTCTTCGGTTATCTGAACCGTTAGAAGTAGGTGGAAATTGATCATGTTGAGGACCCAGTGGGGCCTCACGAGGAGGAGCGTTGGCTCCTGCTATGACGAACGAAATATTTTGGGGGCGATGTGAACCCCCAGGGAGTCGATAACCCTTGGCGAACGAAATATTTTGGGGGCAGATGTAAGCCCCCAAGTAGTCAGTAACCCTTGGCGAACGAAATATTTTGGGGGCGATGTAAGCCCCCAGGGAGTCGATAACCCTTGGCGAACGAAATATTTTGGGGGCGATGTAAGCCCCCAGGGAGTCGATAACCCTTGGCGAGCGAAATATTTTGGGGGCAGATGTAAGCCCCCAGGGAGTCGATAACCCTTGGCGAGCGAAATATTTTTGGGGCAGATGTAAGCCCCCTTGGGGAGTCGATGACGGTGGTGCCATAGGTGGCTCCACATGTGGAGCAGATGCTGGTATCGCGTTGAGAGCATCTGCTCCCATCGTGGCGATATATGGTGCCACTGATTCAGTGGCAGCCCGAGTTGAAGCTTCTGTTATCATGCGTTGAAGCGCATCCTCGGTTATTTGAACCATTCGAGGAGCAGGGAGTGGTGGATCGGCGAGTGGTGGGTCCCGATGGGGGATCACCTGAACCTCGCGAGGCGGATCCATGGGATGTGGAGGAGGTGGCAAGCCAGAGCCTCCACGAGGTGAGAGGTCGTTAGCTGTGTCATTTTCTCTCCGAGCAGACGCCTCAGGAGGATCTTGTTGGCTACGTGATCTGGTTTGCATCGTTCCCACAGACGGCGCCAAAATGATGATGCTAAAATGTAGATCACCTGGGGTAGTGTAGAAAATGTATTGGGAGAGCAAAGCAGATCAGTAGCTTGACAACTTGATGATCCCGAGGTACCTGCGAGATGAACACACGTGAACTACGCCGGGGGTTGATCCGGCGGAAACCCCTCCGACGCTCAAGTCAGACGTGCTGATCATAGAAATGGTCCAGAGAATACGTATTGTAGTATTGCTCGGTTAATAGGACGTACCTTAATAAAATGAGTAAAACCTCTATTTATATGTCGTTTATTGGGTTGGGTTTGCTTTGTTGGGCCCAAGCCTTACTTGAAGGTGTTTGGGCCTCGGTGATATTGGTCTTCGATATTGGGCTCGTAGCCCAGTAGGTAAAGAAATTGTAGGCCCATTGGGTTGGCCCAATTAGGCATATCATACCAAAAATCATCTTTATCTTCCCATTTCCGGCGAGCCCATGAGATTGAGAAGGAGAATCGCATCCCGGCTTCGGGTTTCAAGAATCCAGATTATCTTTCTTCTCGTCAGCCATTTGTTCGAGGTGGGGGCACCGTCGCTGCCTTGTACGAGCTTAAGAGTTGTTGCATTGGGTGGGATGGAGATGGTGCCCATAACACCAACAATAGGCTGCCGATTTGGGGAGATTTTTGCTTGAAATAACATTAGTTTTTAACTCTAACTAATTAATAGGCTCGTTTTGGTTAGTATGTGCCATTTGATTTCTAAGGGCCAATGCCCTATTTATACTCCCAACCCCAAATCTTGAAATCCGGTCCGGGAGGCCCATTTACGTGCAAAGTGAAATTCCAAAAGGGCACTTGTATTTTATTTTAGGCTAAATTACACTTACATCTCTATGGTATGTTAAAATATTTTTAAGGTCCATGTGGTATCAATAATTACAATAATCCCGAAACATTGTTAGAAACTCCCATGGAATAATACAATTACTTTTGTGACTTTTATTATTAGTAATTCAATTATTATGATTTTATTAGTTTTCTAATAAAGATTAATGAATATCATTTCTTTTCTTCATTTAATATTTAAATTTTATATAAATGTCATTTGTTTTTGTAGTTTATCTCATTTATTTATTCTAATTTAGAATTAATTTATAAAATATTTTAAAAAATGTCAGCTTTGTCGGATTAGTTTTTTTTTTCAATACTAGAAAGCTGTATATAGTAATTTGTGATAAAATGTTAAAAATAATTAAGATAATGTGATATTTAAATTTAAATTAATAAAAAAATTATATACAAACATAATATAGGGGTAATGGCAAATAGGCCCATGACAAGGGCACTTAATTAAAAAAGGGACATCCAACTTTTTTGTTTTTCAATTAAACCCACCCCATTCAAACTTATTTGCAAATAAGGAAAATCCCTTTATATATACCAAAATTACCCCCAATTTATTGAAACCCAATTCAACTCCAATTTCATGATTTACACCCCAATTTAGCCCAATTTCATAAATTAACCAATTTTAAACCTAATTTCAATTTTGACCCCAATTTTAACCCTAATTCTTATCAATTCCACCCATTATGCTCTAACTTCTTAAATATTACACATTGACCCCGGATTTAAACAAATACATCACATTAACCCCAAAACTTTTTTTTTTCAGAAAATAAATTTTTTTTCTGAAATATTTTTTTTCCGGCCAGATTCCGGCGTTGACCGCCGGTCTCCGGCGTTGACTTTTGTTTTTATTTTTTTTTGAATTTTCGTTTTCCTGAAATTTTTTTCCGGCCGGTCAACGGCCGTTGACCGCCGGGTCTCCGGCGTTGACTTTTTCTTTTTTTTAATAATTTTGTTTTTTCTTAAAAAAAATATTTTAATTAATTTTACTGTCTTGGCTGCTAAATTACTGTCTCCGGCAGCTATTTAACTGTCGGAGACAGTAATTTAACTGTTAATTGACTTTTTTATTCTTAAAAAAAAATATTTTTAATTAATATTACTGTATTCGTTGCTAAATTACTGTCTCCAGCAGTTATTTAACTGTCGGAGACAGTAATTTAACTGTTAATTGACTTTTTTATTCTTAAAAAAAATATTTGTAATTAATATTACTGTATTCGTTGCTAAATTACTGTCTCCAGCAGTTATTTAACTGTGGGAGACAGTAATTTAACTGTTAATTGACTTTTTTATTCTTAAAAAAAATATTTTTAATTAATATTACTGTATTCGTTGCTAAATTACTGTCTCCAGCAGTTATTTAACTGTCGGAGACAGTAATTTAACTGTTAATTGACTTTTTTATTCTTAAAAAAAATATTTTTAATTAATATTACTGTATTCGTTGCTAAATTACTGTCTCCAGCAGTTATTTAACTGTCGGAGACAGTAATTTAACTGTTAATTGACTTTTTTTTTTTTTTTTTAATTTTTTTCCTTACAAAAAAATTTGTTTTAATTAATATTATACTGTCTTGGATGTTAAATTACTGTCTCCAACAGTAATTTAACTGTCTTAGACAATAATATTAATAATATTACTGTTCGGAAAAATAATATTCATAATATTACTGTCCCAAACAGTAATATTACTGTCTGAGACAGTAATATTAATTAAAATATTTTTTTTCTAAGAAAAAACAATTCAAAAAAAAAAAAAAAAAACTTCTGAATCCCATTACATTTTTGTTCACTTTTAATCAATGTTTTGAAAATTGGACCGGACCGGCCGGTCCAACCGGTTGAACCGCGAACCGGCCATTCAGCCGGTCCGATCCGATGCATAAACCCAAAAGGGCCAAAAACCCGAGTCGATTGATGAAAACCGGAAATTTTCCGGTCGAACCGCCCAAAACCGGCAAAACCCGTCACCAAAAACCGGTTCCTTATTAAAACTAAAATGAGAGAGAGAGATAGACAAAAAACTTCATTTCTTCGTGTGTGGTTTGCTGAAAGATTGGTAACGGCACTGCTTGGGAAAGAGATAGGAAGGAAAAAAAATCCAGAGAATATTAACTAGGTGAAAGAGGATGATGGGAAGTGGGGTAATGCCACTAAGGTCTGATGGAGGCGCAAGATTAAGGGTAGAAAAAATTAGGGTTTGGGCTTTGGGCTTTTAATTAGTAATTGTATTGAAGTTTTTTAGTAAATTATTTTACTATCATAAATTTAATTTGACTATTCAAACTCTACGTAAACTAGTAACTCACCCGTGCGATGCACGGAGATTTATTCAAAAAATAAAAATTAGTTAATGTAGAAAACCAACGAACAAAAAATATGTCGAGGATGTAAAGAATACAATTGGAGAAAAAAAAACCGTATCTTAATTAATCAATAAAAAGTTTGAATAAAAAATAAACTGATAATGTTCTAAACACCATCCACGTTGAAATATAGCCAATAACTCCGAGACTGAAATCAAAGCAATGCACCAGTCTTGCACACGAATCAGAATGTTGTTAAAAAAGACCATGAAACTACAATAAGATATACGATTAGAGGACGAATAACCTGTTATTTTTCATCATTTTCAATATATAAGTTGAAGACATTACGTAGATAAAGAATACTGATATATATATATATATATATATATATATATATATATATATATATATATATATATATATATATATATATATATATATGTCAGCATATAAAAAAAAAAGGAATACTCAATTATTCGAGTGGAAGTATATTACATGCTGCAAATAAAATTGACATATATAGATTCGCATTGAAATAATAAAGAAATATTAACATGTTATCGATAAATGATGTTTGTCAATGTGTACCTTTATATTCTTTCGAATACTTCTTTGTACACGCGTTGCTAGTTCACAGGACAACTCACCGGATTCGCCATTGATTAAAATCTTTATGCCAGATCTACTCTTCACTCGAGACATGCCTTGGAAGGTACAATCCAACGTGCAAAATAGTTAGGCCTTGACTTTTGTTGATTGTCATGGCAAATGATATAATCACCGGATATTGTTGTCTTTAAAATTTAACTGAATGTGGAATACAAAGATATCAAAGTCATTCGAGGAATAAATACGATGTCGCCAACATTCTTACCGGACAATACCTTGCAACTAATTACGTGTATGCCCAATCTTTCAACTTGGAGACGAGTTCCATTGCACAAACCTCTCGCTTGATCGATATTCTTAATGAGCATGACAGGAATGCCTTGCTTTAATTTCAACTCATGCGGGGGAAGACCGGAGCACGATATTGTATTGAGAAACTCAGTCGAGTAAATTTCTGTATTAATCTCGGAACTTGCTTCGTCCATGCACAGGCTGTCAGAGCTTAGGTAAACCTTTTCATCTTCTTCAATTAATGACGACAGATAATCGTTCACATATATAACACTCTCATTTTTAGACCCTAGAATGGCCCTCCCATGAAAGAAATCAGGATTGGCAATGTTATTCAGCAAATCCGGATACACGAACTACAGGAGCTCTGAAAAAGTATCATCCGAATTATGTTTCAGTTATTGAAAGAGATTTTAAAATTATCTCTGGTGAAATACAGAAATCTGTCCACCCTCCTCATGTTCCTTTTCAAATTGAAAAAAATGGTAGAGTTTTTAATTTTCTTCCATTCTCTAAAATTATTGAAAATGATGTTCTACAAGTTACGGTTAAACATATAAATTTAATGATTGAGCAAAACAATTTTTGCAATCTCTATCTTTCGATTATAGGTGAGGAAATTATTTCTTTACATGATAAAATTGACAAAATATTATCCCAAACTAAGACCCAGACTAAGTCTGATCTACTTGATAAAAGTACCATTGTTAAGACAGCCTCTTCTATACAGTCTCCTGTTGAATTAGACAACTTCAAAATCGAACCCTCTGTTTCTGATTTTGAAAAAATCATTTCTAATAAATTCAGTAAATTAAATATTTCTACTTTAAATAATGATTTTGAAGAAAGTCTTGAAACCAGCTCTACAAAGTATGACAATACAGATTGTATTAACAAAATGAGATGGGCTGATAAGCCAAATCTTTCTAAATTCTATTATAATAGACCAACTCCTATGGATGTTCTTCATGAAGAACAAGAAAACTTCTTCAATACTTCCTATTCGGGAAAAAGCATCTATGAATGGAATATTGATGGCGGAAGTGATAAACATATTTTTACTCAATGCCATCGTATGCTTATGTATAGTTCTGCTTGCAGAATTAGTGGTAACAATGATTTACAAACAGCTCAAGCTATTACTGTTGGTTTTACTGGCCAACTTAAAGGTTGGTGGGATAATTACTTAAATAATTTAAATAAACAAGAAATTTTCTCTTCTATTAAAATTGAAGATGGTGAAACTAAACCCAATGCGGTTTACTCTCTTGTTCTTACCATTCTCGAACATTTTACTGGTAGATTTACTAACAAATCTGAAAACACCAAAACTCTTCTTTTAAATATGAAATATAAAACCCTTACTGATTTTAGATGGTACAAAGATACTTTTCTATCACGTATTTTTGATATTCCTGACTGCAATCAGGATATTTGGAAAAACAAGTTTGTTGATGGTCTTCCTTACTTGTTTGCTGAAAGGATTAAAAAAGTCCTTAGAAAAGACTCAGATCATATTGCATATGAGGCTTATACTTTTGGCCAAATCGTTAGCACTTGTATTCAAGAAGGATTAAGTCTTTGTAATGAAATCAAATTAAGAAATCAGATCCGCAAGGATAATCTGTTAGAAAGAAAACAGCTTGGTCATTTTTGTGACCAGTTTGGCCTAGACAATCCCGGCAAAACACATTCTCATAAGAATAAAAGAGAAATTAGTCATAAGCCTAATTATAGGAAAAGAAGAAGACATTATGATAATAATAAACAGATTAACCATTCTAAAGATAAGCAAGATAACGACAAGGGAAGAAATCGTTATCATAGAAAGAAGTCCTATAAAAAGGATAGTAATTTTCTTAGCAAAATTGTTTGCAGAAAATGTGGTAGAACAGGTCACTATGCTAATCAATGTTATGCTAAAGATAAGATTAAAAATCTTAATATTGATGATGATTTAAAAGAAACCCTTTACAAAATTGTCATGAATTCCGAGGATGATACAGATTCTAATAGATCTAATTCCTCTCAAGAATCGGAATTTTCCGATGATATTTCTACTAAGAGTGATGAATGTAATAATTGTGCTCTTGGTAAACCCTGTCTTAATTACATCAAAGATACAGATAATCCTGTTGAAGATGAATATTATAAACTCATGAGTCAGTTTCAAAACCTGAATATAAATGTGTTAACTAATAATAATATTCTTGACTTTCTTAAACAGATTAAGGATCCTAGTTTAAGAGATAAGGTCATTGACCAGTTACATGATTCTGGTCCCTCAACTAGTAATACTAGCACCAGTCTCTCTAGTAAAATTGATAATAATTATTACAACATGGGAGAATTAGATAACCTCCTTAAGCTTAGGAATATCAAGAATAGTCCTATCACTATCAATGATTTAAGCCAAGAGATTTATAATCTTAAAAATGATATTAAGATTCTTCAAAAGAATAATTCTGAATTTTCGTCGCGTCTTTCTATTATTGAAAAAGGCAAATGAAAGGAAACTTCTACAGCTCAGTCTCAGTTTATTAACTCCGATGAGTTTGACAACTTAGATAAAAATCATTTATCTACCATTAATATTATTATTTCTCAAAAATGGTATACAAAGATTTCTCTCCTTATTAATAATTCTTACAGTTGGGGATCGTGCATGTATACGCAACGGAATTTAAAAATTTTATATCGAACTAGTTTCGATTACATACATAAACTAATCACATAGTCAACGTACCTTAACGCTTCCGCCATACATATGGTAATTATCGATTTAATTGAAAAACACGTAAAACCGAAAATTACGAAACATGCTTATTCTTAATTTCACAAAATCGAAACATGTAATCACGTATTACTCATGCTCGCAAATTAATAATCATACAAACATGTTTGAATCGAATTACGAAAGTTCCGATTTAATTACCTCTTGTAGCGTGAGATTTCGACGAATCGAAATCAAGAACCAATCACGTACAAGCTGCGAATTACCAATCCTCGGGGCTGCAACTTCACGGCTGGAACGAGCTGATCCAGCAAGCGACGAACGCCGGTGAATGGCAGCAGCAGCAGCGGCGGCGCGTGGCAGCGGCAGCGGCGGCGCGTGGGCGGCGCGTGCTGCGTAACAGCGGCGCGTGCGGCTTCGACGGTGGAGCAGCGGCTTTCCTCTCCTCCAATTAGGTTTCACCTCGTATATTTTGACCCACTCGAACTACAGCACTAGATGTAAACGAGTTAGATAAACAACAAGAATAAACGAAGGAATAAACGGGAGAAAACCGGCGGTTTCCGGCGAAGATCGGCGGTGGCGCGGCGGAGATGCAACGGCCGAGAGGGGGGGCTGAGCGGCTAGGGTTTTGTTGCTGAAAATCTGACTTCAAACTCTTGTTTGAGGTCTATTTATACTTAGGGTTTTCAACCCTAGTGGGCTTAAGTCATTGGGCTTGACCCACTGATGCATTAAGCCCATTCCCTCGTCGGCCTCATTTCTAATAAACGATCGTCCACAAAATTATAACAAAGTTATATTTGTGACGAGCTCAAAGTCCTCGTCGATACGAGTGCTTCTTCGAAATTTCCAATTTCCAAAATTGGAAACTTCTACTTCAGTGGACTTGCTAAATCGGGAAACTTCCCAATTTAGAAAGTTCACTAAATTCCGCATGTCTCTCTTTCTCTACGTTTATTCCAATTCGCAATTCACAATTACGAATCTTGGATTCAATCATATCGACATCCAATCGTTCAAAGATTAACACATTAATCTATGCTTGTTGTTATCAAGGATCTATATTACACGAGAAGTGTGACCCTCAATGGTTCAGGTGTATGCTAGCCGTGGGCTCACAACTCTTTGTGATTCGAACAACACATTGTTCTTATATGAACTCCTCCCAAGAGTCCTGATTATAGTAAAACTCATTTTACCTAATCCCCGATCAAATCGGTGCCCAACGAATCAAGATTGGCGTCTAGCAACTACGCATCATGATTCCCTAGATACAAGTGAAGTGCCTGCAAGAACCTTATGATATAGTTAACGTACAGTACGATCCTTTCGTAGCACATGTCCCGATTGAACTAGAGGCATTGGTTCACCGAGACCTCTTATAAAGTTCAATAACCGTGCGAACGTTCTAGGTGTTATAAATCCGTTCGTGTGCGACTTAGGGAAACACATTTCCCTAATCACCCCACTATCGACTCTGGCCAGAGATTCCATGGATCATAAACCGTCAGAACACACAGGACATCCATGACTACTCAAGCGCTCGAATCCCCTACTACAATACACAGACTTCACACTAGATTTCGGATTGCACGAACGTTGGCCCTTGGTGTGGTCCGCGGTGGGACTCAGGGACAGGTCACGATACAATCGGTCCTCTAGTGAAGTCACGGTGATGTCTGGGTCTTAAGGACTAATGGTGTACAACTATATCTTAGAAACTTATCACTCGATGAATGAGAACCACTTATAGATTTCTAGGGCGAGGGAGTTCAGTGAACTCATCCAGTATGAGCACCCACTCAAGTATGCCGATGTCACAACACCGAGGACTGATGAGACGCAGTACACATACACTAAGTGCTAGTCTCAAAAGGGAAAGGCCGGTATCCTCATTATTGGCGTAACCCATTGACTAGGAACAAGGTTTAACAGTTACATTACATTGCTGAGTTATCTCACGATTCTACTAGATCAACTCACAGTAATAGAGTAACTCGTTAGGACTATATCTATGCTGCTTGCATGGGATAACAGATATAGAATGCCAAATAAGATATTTTATTATTACGAACGAAAAACGATTGTTTTATTACAAGGAAAAGAGAAAGACCACAGCCACAAGTTGGCTTGTTGGTCACCTACTCAAACACTTACAAGGAAGACTTCATTGCTATGATTGATAGTGGTGCTGACCTGAGTGTCATTCAAATGGGAAAAATTCCCACCAAATGTTTTGAAAAAACTACACATTCTCTTTCTCACGCAGGAGGCGGATCATTAAAAATTAACTATAAGCTTAAAAATGCTTATGTTTGTATCGAAGGTTGTTGTATTGCTAATGACTTTCTTATTGCTGAGGATATTACTAGTCAAATGATTATTGGCCTTCCATTTCTTTATAAGATTTATCCTCTTACATTTATTGATGAAAGGGGAATTACAGGTACTTATAATGGTAAGCCTATTTCTTTTAAGTTTATCACCAAACCTATTCATAAGGTTCTCAATTCTATCCAAGATCAAATTGATTTTAAAAATTGTCAGGTCAATTTTCTCAAAGAAGAATTTAACTCATTAACTATTGAAGATAGATTAAAGAATTCTAAACTTCAAGATAAAATTAAGCTTTTATACAATAAATTCTCTATTGACATTTGCAATGAATTCCCTAATGCTTTTTGGGATAGAAATAAACATATAGTTTCTCTTCCCTATGAAGAAGGATTTAAAGATAGTCATATTCCTACTAAGTCTAGGCCTTGCCAAATGAACTCAGAATTTTTAGAGTTATGTAAAAAGGAGATTTCGTCCTTATTGCAAAAGAAACTTATTTCCCCTTCCAAGTCCCCCTGGTCTTGTACTGCCTTCTATGTTAATAAACATTCGGAGCAAGAACGGGGAGTTCCTAGATTAGTTATTAACTACAAACCTGTTAATAAAGTTCTTAAATGGATTCGACACCCTATTCCTAATAAAAATGATCTTCTTGACAGGCTTGTCAATGCCCTTATATTTTCAAAATTTGATTTAAAATCAGGATTCTGGCAAATACAAATTGACCAGGCGGACAGGTATAAAACTGCCTTCAACTTTCCTTTCGGTCATTACGAATGGAATGTCATGCCTTTTGGCCTTAAAAATGTTCCTTATGAGTTTCAACAAATTATGAATGATATCTTCTATCCGTATAGCGATTTTATCATTGTTTATATTGATGATATTCTGATTTTCTCTAAAGACATTGACGTACATTTTAAGCATCTTGATATGTTCAAAAGCTTAATCATTAAAAATGGTTTAGTCATTTCAAAACCTAAAATGGTTCTTTTTCAGACTAAGATAAAATTCCTAGGTCACACTAGACATGGCCACGGGTCAGGGCGGGTCCGGGTCCGGGTCGGACCCGCCGGGTCCGGGTCCGACTTTTAGGGGACCCGAAACCGACCCGTGGGAAGTCGGGTCCGGGTCCGGGGCGGGTCCACCCGGGTCCATCCATGTCCGGGGCGGGTCCGGGTCGGGTCCGGGTCCAACCCGGTTTTTTAATTTTTTTTTTTTTTTCTTTTTTAAAAAAAAAAAAACTTATATGAAACTTGAAAAAACATGAGATTAACTTTAAATTCAAAATAAAAAAATAATTGAATTTAAACATTAAATTTATTTAGAAAAAAATGAAACGATTTGACCTTGAGAGTTGAGACATAAACTAAATAAAATGAAAGTCGTGAAAACTGGATTATGGGTATTTATAAGTTAAAATAATAATTGAGAAAATTTTCAAATTTTCAAAAATCAATATTCAATCTTTCTTTTAAATTAAATCGTATTTTTTAATATTTTTCAAAATTAAATATATATGCATTTGTTATTAGTCGGAATTTTTGATATTAATAATAGTCAACATAAAAATTAATAATTTATAAAACATTAGTTATACAATTATTATAATCATTTGATAGTGTTATTTATATTTTTATATTTATAGTTAGGATTATTATAACAAGGAACATATATAACATAAACAAAAGGTGTAAAATGATTATAATAAATAATGTTAAATACATTATTAATTATCATATTCATTATAATCTATTTTTGTTAAAATATACATCATTTATGTTTTTAAATAATTTTCTTATGATAAAATCCTCAATAATATTAATAAGTTTTTGTCAATAATTGATGTAAATCGATTTAAATTAATTGAAATGAGTTATAATCTATCTTTTTAAATAAACATATTATTTTATTTTTCATTCGATTTTTTTACACTATTGATTTTAATAACATAAGTGAATTGATTCAATACTTTATATTTTTCAATAGTGGAGATTATATTGATATATTAATTAATAATATATGTTTTGAAGTCTTGAACTGTGATTATATATATTTTTTCTTATGCTGCATTTGTTAATTATTTAATTGAAATTATTTAATAATAATTAATATGAAAATTATTAATTTATTTAACATATATCATTTACACCATAGTTGTAACAAGATCGTACTTAAAATATCAATAGTATCCTATTGGATCTTTTAAAAACACAGATCGGATATTACTGAGGACATCCATAGTCCATAAGTTAACCTGAAAAAAGCTTAACGCCCAAAACGCCTGCGCCATGAATCGGCAAAACGGCAACAAGGCAAGCCCACATGGTTAACTTATGAATATCACTGAAAACCTCATACCTTCTGTTTAAACCAAACTCTACCTTTGATATCTTAAGTAAAATAAATCTTTACATCACAAATGCACATGATAGTAAAGTAACGTTGAGTCAAGCCATGATTTAATACAGGAAACCTAGCCGGCCATTGAGGCGGCGATCATTGAAATAAAATTAAAAGACTGAAAATTAAAGCTGGAGTACCTTAAAGGACACCAAGAACTTCAAACCAACTTATTTCACACGAATATTATACAAAAGAAATTCTAAGAGAGAGAGAGAGAGTCTAAAAAAGTGCTGCCTAAGGAGTAGAAAACTCCAACTATAAATAGGAAAAAGAAAGAGCCGGACATCAGCCCCGGATTTCAAAAAAGATAAAAAAGCGTGAATAGTAAAAAGTGTGAATAGTATTTTTACTATTCATAAACAGTACTTGGTCTGCTGGTGTAAGCAATGACGAAATTTAATTTGTCGGATATTGTAGATGCATTTTGCTGGAATGCTCTAAGATCAAATCTTCCTTACATCGCCATTAAAGAAGCTTGTTTCTTCAGAAGTCTTAGAGTCTTCTTAAAATCATTTAAGGAATGGACAACAAAATTGTTTCTCTGTCTAATCCCTTCTTCAATTAGGAAAAAATTTTCAAGGGCCGCAATCTTCTTTCTAAGAATCTTGAGATAATTTTTATCTGTGATCTCGTTAGATTTTTCATCGAACCTAACATGAAAGGGAACTTCCCAGATGTTCCAATCTGGTGATGAGCTGAAGCGTACGAGATAAATCTCCCAGTCTTCCATTAATTCTTTCCTTTAACTTTCTCTTTAAGAGAGGATTTGAGTAAATCAAAACTTTCTTGTAAAGAAAGATCTTGATAATCTTCGTTAGGATCCTGAGCATCTTGGAGGTCAGTAACAGAACTCATAGAAGCATCTGATTTTGAATCAGAAAAGTCGATATCATCGAATAAGTCCTTTTTAATATGGTCCATATAAAGATCCATAATTTTTTCTTTAGAGAAAATGTCTGAGTACTGCTTGGAGAACTCAGAAAACGAAGGAAGACTATATGAAGTCTTTTTAGAGATCTTCTTGTGATCTTCCATTTTGGATTTAATTCTCTGGATATTTTCCTGTAAAGGTGACTCATTGGAGCCAGGAGTGATGACATTTAAATTATTCCAAAACCTTGTAGTATGGATTCTCCATAAACACGGCGTACCGTTGGTCGTGAACCCGAATTGCGGTTTCCATTTCCAAACCCATGGGATTCCGGAATCAACAAAAAACATACAAATAGTTTTACTACCTGTATTGTGAGTTTTAAAAGAAGAACAACTAATAGAGTATTCTTCTAAGAGAGTTTTAATCTCTTCTGGCAAAATGTCTGCCATAGTACCAAAAATTTCCCACAAAGAGAAAAGCCAATTTGGAATTTGATTCCTACTGATATTGTCGCAAATTTTTATAAGCCATGTGTGAGAATGCTTAGGATTCTGGTATAAAAGGGTTTTATAAAAACTCTGTAAGTAATCCCAATAATTGTATTGGTAAACTGACCTAGTAACTTCGTTGGTAATGGTCTTCTCAGCAAAAGGGGAAGTACCCCATTCTTGGATGGAGATGATCTTCTTAATAACAAACTTAGAGTAGTTAATAATCTTACTCTTAGGAGGGTAGTGTTGAATATCAACACTTCCCAGACTTGTGAGGATATTCTCATAGAATCCTCTTGTCTTGTAAGTTTCGACCTTCCAACAATTTGCCGGAAGATATTTATCCATGAGAATCCATGGGGACTCTTTGAATGTTTCATCGTCATTTTCAATGACTAAGATTAACTCTCTCTTAGGGGAGTCAAAGAATTTGTATTCTTTCTGAGCCACTGAAGAATATGATTCTTCTTCTTCTGATTTTGAGGAATTGTCCTCCATTGGTATATTTTTTTCTCTTTGTCTGAGGAATTCTTGGAACTCCTTTTGAACCTCTTTTGAAGAAGAACTAGCACCAGAAATATTTTGGTTGTAAAGGGATTTCTTCCCTTGCTGAACAATGGGGAAACCTCTGCCTCCCCTTCCTCTTTGAGAGGAAAAAGGGTTTCTTCCAGGAAAGCTCATATCTGTCATGGAGAAATATATTCACGAGTTAAAAAGTCTGGAAGATGATTATCTTTCCCTTGTTTATAAACAATGTTAAAATCAAAGTAAGCAAGATGAGATTGCCATCAGGCAAACATTTGTTTAGAGACATTATGCTCATAATCTTTAAAGAGCATGAAAGTGGCTGCTTTACAATCAGTCTTAATGGTAAACTTTTGATTGTATAAATCATCCTGAAATTTAAGGACGCATTTAACAATAGCAAGGATTTCTTTAGCTGTAGTAGAATAATTTTTTTGAGCATTATTCCATTTACCTGAATAGAATCGAATGATGTATTCAATCTTATTATCAGGGTTGATTTGTTTTAAAATACCCCCATACCCCAAATCTGAGGCATCAGTTTCAACGTATTTTTCCCACAAAGGGTTAGCAAGCATAAGACACGGGATGTTTTTAACTTTCTCCTTAATATTAATAACAGCCTTAGTGTGATTATCATTCCAAGGAGAAGGATTCTTCTTAAGCCTATCATATAATATAGCAGAATCGTTAGCAAGATTTTTAATATAAGAAGAAACATAATTAAGACTTCCTAAAAATCTTTGTAACTGAGTTTTATCTGTAATAATATCTGGAAATTTATTTCCAAACTCAATACTTCTTTGAATGGGAATGATGTTTCCTTTTTCAATAGTATGACCTAGGAATTTTATCTTAGTCTGAAAAAGAACCATTTTAGGTTTTGAAATGACTAAACCATTTTTTATGATTAAGCTTTTGAACATATCAAGATGCTTAAAATGTACCTCAATGTATTTAGAGAAAACCAGAATATGATCAATATAAACAATGATAAAATCTCTATACGGATAGAAGATATCATTCATAATTTGTTGAAACTCAGAAGGAGCATTTTTAAGGCCAAAAGGCATGACATTCCATTCGTAATGACCGAAAGGAAAGTTGAAGGCAGTTTTATACCTGTCCGCCTGGTCAATTTGTATTTGCCAGAATCCTGATTTTAAATCAAATTTTGAAAATATAAGGGCATTGACAAGCCTGTCAAGAAGATCCTTTTTATTAGGAATATGGTGTCGAATCCATTTAAGAACTTTATTAAGAGGTTTGTAGTTAATAACTAATCTAGGAACTCCCCGTTCTTGCTCCGAATGTTTATTAACATAGAAGGCAGTACAAGACCAGGGGGACTTGGAAGGGGAAATAAGTTTCTTTTGCAATAAGGACGAAATCTCCTTTTTACATAACTCTAAAAATTCTGAGTTCATTTGGCAAGGCCTAGACTTAGTAGGAATATGACTATCTTTAAATCCTTCTTCATAGGGAAGAGAAACTATATGTTTATTTCTATCCCAAAAAGCATTAGGGAATTCATTGCAAATGTCAATAGAGAATTTATTGTATAAAAGCTTAATTTTATCTTGAAGTTTAGAATTCTTTAATCTATCTTCAATAGTTAATGAGTTAAATTCTTCTTTGAGAAAATTGACCTGACAATTTTTAAAATCAATTTGATCTTGGATAGAATTGAGAACCTTATGAATAGGTTTGATGATAAACTTAAAAGAAATAGGCTTACCATTATAAGACCTGTAATTCCCCTTTCATCAATAAATGTAAGAGGATAAATCTTATAAAGAAATGGAAGGCCAATAATCATTTGACTAGTAATATCCTCAGCAATAAGAAATTCATTAGCAATACAACAACCTTCGATACAAACATAAGCATTTTTAAGCTTATAGTTAATTTTTAATGATCCGCCTCCTGCGTGAGAAAGAGAATGTGTAGTTTTTTCAAAAAAATTGGTGGGAATTTTTCCCATTTGAATGACACTCAGGTCAGCACCACTATCAATCATAGCAATGAAGTCTTCATTGTAAGAATTATTAATAAGGAGAGAAATCTTTGTATACCATTTTTGAGAAATAATAATATTAATGGTAGATAAATGATTTTTATCTAAGTTGTCAAACTCCTCGGAGTTAATAAACTGAGACTGAGCTGTAGAAGTTTCCTTTCCTTTGCCTTTTTCAATAATAGAAAGACGCGACGAAAATTCAGAATTATTCTTTTGAAGAATCTTAATATCATTTTTAAGATTATAAATCTCTTGGCTTAAATCATTGATAGTGATAGGACTATTCTTGATATTCCTAAGCTTAAGGAGGTTATCTAATTCTCCCATGTTGTAATAATTATTATCAATTTTACTAGAGAGACTGGTGCTAGTATTACTAGTTGAGGGACCAGAATCATGTAACTGGTCAATGACCTTATCTCTTAAACTAGGATCCTTAATCTGTTTAAGAAAGTCAAGAATATTATTATTAGTTAACACATTTATATTCAGGTTTTGAAACTGACTCATGAGTTTATAATATTCATCTTCAACAGGATTATCTGTATCTTTGATGTAATTAAGACAGGGTTTACCAAGAGCACAATTATTACATTCATCACTCTTAGTAGAAATATCATCGGAAAATTCCGATTCAGAGGAATTAGATCTATTAGAATATGTATCATCCTCGGAATTCATGACAATTTTGTAAAGGGTTTCTTTTAAATCATCATCAATATCAAGATTTTTAATCTTATCTTTAGCATAACATTGATTAGCATAGTGACATGTTCTACCACATTTTCTGCAAACAATTTTGCTAAGAAAATTACTATCCTTTTTATAGGACTTCTTTCTATGATAACGATTTCTTCCCTTGTCGTTATCTTGCTTATCTTTAGAATGGTTAATCTGTTTATTATTATCATAATGTCTTCTTCTTTTCCTATAATTAGGCTTATGACTAATTTCTCTTTTATTCTTATGAGAATGTGTTTTGCCGGGATTGTCTAGGCCAAACTGGTCACAAAAATGACCAAGCTGTTTTCTTTCTAACAGATTATCCTTGCGGATCTGATTTCTTAATTTGATTTCATTACAAAGACTTAATCCTTCTTGAATACAAGTGCTAACGATTTGGCCAAAAGTATAAGCCTCATATGCAATATGATCTGAGTCTTTTCTAAGGACTTTTTTAATCCTTTCAGCAAACAAGTAAGGAAGACCATCAACAAACTTGTTTCTCCAAATATCCTGATTGCAGTCAGGAATATCAAAAATACGTGATAGAAAATTATCTTTGTACCATCTAAAATCAGTAAGGGTTTTATATTTCATATTTAGAAGAAGAGTTTTGGTGTTTTCAGATTTGTTAGTAAATCTACCAGTAAAATGTTCGAGAATGGTAAGAACAAGAGAGTAAACCGCATTGGGTTTAGTTTCACCATCTTCAATTTTAATAGAAGAGAAAATTTCTTGTTTATTTAAATTATTTAAGTAATTATCCCACCAACCTTTAAGTTGGCCAGTAAAACCAACAGTAATTGCTTGAGCTGTTTGTAAATCATTGTTACCACTAATTCTGCAAGCAGAACTATACATAAGCATACGATGGCATTGAGTAAAAATATGTTTATCACTTCCGCCATCAATATTCCATTCATAGATGCTTTTTCCCGAATAGGAAGTATTGAAGAAGTTTTCTTGTTCTTCATGAAGAACATCCATAGGTTTTGGTCTATTATAATAGAATTTAGAAAGATTTGGCTTATCAGCCCATCTCATTTTGTTAATACAATCTGTATTGTCATACTTTGTAGAGCTGGTTTCAAGACTTTCTTCAAAATCATTATTTAAAGTAGAAATATTTAATTTACTGAATTTATTATAAATGATTTTTTCAAAATCAGAAACAGAGGGTTCGATTTTGAAGTTGTCTAATTCAACAGGAGACTGTATAGAAGAGGCCGTCTTAACAATGGTACTTTTATCAAGTAGATCAGACTTAGTCTGGGTCTTAGTTTGGGATAATATTTTGTCAATTTTATCATGTAAAGAAATAATTTCCTCACCTATAATCGAAAGATAGAGATTGCAAAAATTGTTTTGCTCAATCATTAAATTGATATGTTTAACCGTAACTTGTAGAACATCATTTTCAATAATTTTAGAGAATGGAAGAAAATTAAAAACTCTACCATTTTTTTCAATTTGAAAAGGAACATGAGGAGGGTGGACAGATTTCTGTATTTCACCAGAGATAATTTTAAAATCTCTTTCAATAACTGAAACATGATTTATGTAAAAGGTTTTTATGTATATATATATATATATATATATATATATATATATATATATATATATATATATATATATATATATATATATATATATATATATATATATATATATATATATATGCATGTTATTTAAATAAAGTATTTGAATCTTTATTTACAGATGTTAACAACAAAACAATTATATTACAAGAAAGAGAACCATGTTTTTAAGTGGGAGACTTGTTGGCTTATTCTAAAAGACACACCGAAACGGTACAATCATATCAATGATGTACAAGAGAAGAAGAAAATGATGTCTCAAAAAAAGAGGGCAGAAATTAATTTGGATGAAGATGATATTGGAGATTCCTCCAATGCTGAGACTCCGTTAAGTGAGCAATCAACACCTAGCGGGACTCCAACCTCAATTAGTCTTGACGATGAAGATGGATTATCTAATAATACTTCAACTGGTCTAGCACGTCCTCCTGGTAACAAATGTGCGAAAAATGCTAAAAAAAAAAGAAATAATTCTATGGACTTATTTGCAGAAGAATTTTCTAATATGAGAAAAGAAGCATCAAGTCGGTTTCAAGAAGAAGGGAATAGGAAACATGCAATAGAACAACAAAAGTTACAAGCGAAAATGGAAGCAATAAATTTACAGCTACAAGCTCAAAAGGAAACTGAGCAAATGAGAATTGCAACAATGAAAGAACAAGAACACAAACGGTTTGAAAAAGAAATAATGATGATGCATCCCAATTCAGCTCCTACAGAAGAAGGTAAAATTTGGATTATTGAACAACAAGCTTGGATCATGGAACAATAAAGAGAAATCATAAGTCGTGCAGGAAAAAATAAGTCAACGTTTACGGGGCCTAATAATTAGTTTACTAGCTTTCTCGTAATTTTTATTGATGTTTTCTATTAGTTGGAGAGATATTCCAACAGTGTTATTCAAATCTTCTGTTATCTTTTGTGTTATTAATATAATGTCAATTTTATGTTAGTTGTTAAATTTTCATATTATTAATTAGTTTTTATATATTACAAAAAAAAGAAAAATAAACTACCGTAAATCACAACATAATTAAATGATAATTTTGTTTACGTAATTAGTCTAATTTTAAAGTCAAGTTAATTATATTAATATTATTAATTAAATATAAAATTTTGAAAATTTAATTTGTATTTTTTTATACTAATAGTGAATATTTTATTATAATTTAATATTTGTTGAGCATTTTGGAGAGCAACAAAATAGACCCATTCAAGCAATTTTAATTTTGAAAGGAATAAATGTGGGATCCACTTTTAGACAAAGTGATAAAGTGGCCTGCAAAAGAAGTGATCAAGTGAAGCAGAAAGATGTTATCAAAAAAAAAAGTGAAGCAAAAGCAGTATGTGGACCCCACTATTTAGAGAGGGTTTTTTTAGCTATTTCATTGTTGTACATGCTCTAAGTCAGCTCTCTCTCTCTCTCTATATATATATCTGTCTCTTTCGTTTCTAGACCCTCACTTCCACCCCCACCCACCACAGCCCCACCGCTCTCCCCGCACCCCTTTCTCCTCCCCTCCTCCCTCCCTCCGCCGTCTCAGCCACGAAGATGACAAATCCATTCAAAAAGCAAACTATATTGATGAACAACACACAAACACCACTTCTATGTGAGAGCCGATTGTCCGCCGGTGCCGCCGGAGTAACCTACTCCGGCATATCCAGCTACAGCTTACCCGCCAATTCCCACAAGGTTATCCCTTACGACGTCTTCACGAAGGAGTCGGTTTATCTTCTGAAATCTCTTCAGATTCACGCCACCGCCGCCGGAATGAATCCCAAAATCTTAGATATCGGCGAAATCGAAGAAAATGAAGCCATCATCTTCTTCGCCCTAACCGACCGATCTATCGGCGCTAGGTTTATCCCTAGAGATGAGAACGAAAGAGGCCTCGCCTACTACCTGAGGTCCTTTTTCTCTCTCTCTTACTCTTTCTCTCTCTACACTTTTATTTTTATTTTTGATTCCAGATTTTCGCTTGTCATTCAATTAGGGGATTGACTACATTTTGGAGAAGGGGAGATGATTTTGCAGCTCTCTTGGATTTACATGTAAATTCCCTCTTCATCTCTCTGTCTGTATATTTTTTTTTGGTTAAATAAATTTTAATTTGTTATAATTAGGAAATAATTTTGCCTGTTAAAATTGACTGATTGGGGGAGAAAGTGTTTGATTTGAGGGTTCAATGTTGCCATTTTTTGAAATTTGAGGGGTGCAATGTGCAAATAAATCTACTAGGAGGGTTAAAATGCCAATTACCCCTTGAACTTTTACTAACTCGAAAGAACCAGAATTATATTTACTGCTCATATTATTATTACCCCCTCTACTTGATGATGAATATGATAAAAGTGAAATTGGAATGCTTGTGAACTGAAAAAAATGAAATCATCTACATATAGTGTCTTTGTTCCCTAGTGTGGATTATCCAACTCTACGTTGTTCCGTTTTCGGCGGTCCTACTAGTCCTCATATCGTAAAGGGTAGTCGGAACATCTCCGGTTTTGACATGGTTAAATGTGTTTTGCCATTCTATTGGACTTAGTTTAGCTCATCGGGATTTTCTTGCATCCTTTGTCAAGTCCTAATCTTATGTCTAGGTTCCACTAGATGTTGCCACTTGATTTGTATTCATATAAGATGTACCCGACTATTAGGGATGTCAATGGGTACGGGTTTGCCGGGTCTTAGACCCGGAACCGACCCGTTTGGGGCGGGTCAGGGTAAGTTAAATGGTCTGGCTTGGACATTGGTTTAAGTTTCCAAAACCGGATGGTTTTGGGTCGCGTTACGGGTCTTATTGGAACTGACCCAGAACCGACCCATATAATTATATTATATTTTATAATTAATCTATATATAAAAATTAATTTATGATTTCATTTATCAAACTTTCAATTTTCATCGTGTGTATTCTCATTTGCCCATTTTTCACCATTTCATTTTTTTGAATCTCATTTCTTGCAAGTAAAATCTATCATTTGTCGACCACCGCTAGCCGTCTTGCCTTTTGAATTTTACTTATAGTAGAAGTTAAATATAATTAATTATATAATTTTATTATTCACTTGTAGAAGTATTTTAAAATATTGTATTTTATTTTTAGATTATTTTGTTAAAATATAGAAGCAAGTATTATGGAAGTTTAAAAATAATAAAAAAATTTAATGTTAACGGGTCTAGCGGGTCTGGCGAGGCAGACTCGTTTAATTCGGTATGGGTTGGGGCGGGTTTGGATCTTAGCTGAATCGGGTTGGGGCAGGTCTGGGTTTTATATATTTTTCACGGGTCGGGTCTCGGGTTTAGGCAAACTCGGCCCAAAACCGACCCGTTGTCATCCCTACCGACTATCGACATTTTGCTTTGTTTACAAAATAACTTGCAAGACAATGGTTAAGTGTGTTTGGATTTTGCCATAGTGAAAAATTCTCAGATGCTTAAGTCATGAAATATCTTCTTGAGAGTAGAATTTAATGCTTACAAGGGGTAAAGTTGAATTAACGATAATCACAGTACCTTCTATTAAAGTCACGTTGATATCAACTTCATCACGGTGTACTTATGATCATTTTGAATGCATGGCTTGAGAAAAACGGGGCTTGCTTTGATGCTAATTGCTAAGCATGGGGTACACAGTTCTGTTTCTTTCTTTCTATCTTTCTTTTTTGTCGTTTCGCATTCTTTTTTTGCAACAATTTGTCTGTTGGGCAGTCCTTCATTTGATGGCAATGTTTCATTTAGTACTAGCATACTAAGCACTCTATTATCCACTAGCATTGCATCCGTATATAGCTTGATGACCTTGTATATATATTCCTTGGTCTGATATTGTTACCGTTAATTTTATGAGATCACATTGTAACATATCCGTTGTCCCTACCCAATCTTGTTATTATTGTCAAATTTCCTGTGCCCTATAAGTCAAATACAATTTGAGCGAAGAGTTTCAAATCCACAAATCCGTTGAGCGTGTTTGGATTGATTTATTTGACAATTAATTCCAAATCCTTATCGCCTATTTGAAGTTAATTTTGAAGCAGTTATGGTGGATTCCGAATCCTTCCCATTTGAAGTGACTTGAAAAACTTCCCCATATCCAAACCCTTAAATCCAAATTGAATCTTGGCTTGGTTCTTTGTGGTCTGCCGTTTTCTCAAGAACACGTTTCTTATAATTCCTAAAAGATTGCTTCTTTCATTTAATCTATATATATAATCATAGTTTTATACCAATTTCAATCCCTTGTTTGGCAGGTTTGATTCAGCTGGCCATTGAGATGCTCCGTGTGTAAAGTGAAAATTTCACAGATGTAAAATTTTGGTGTGTCGGTGTATCGAGGTCGGAGCTCCGGTTCTGTTTATTCGGTTATCCAACATAATTCTATCCTTTGATGATTACGAAAGAAGTGAATCACAAGATGTGTGCGATGATGATGTTGATGCATTTGTAAATAGATTATTCATCCCCCCATGGTTGGTTGAAGGATTGAGTGTACTTGTGGTGAACACCCTTGTATAACTCACTGCGCACAATCGTGCTTATTTCAACTACCGTTGATTATTATTGTTTTGTTTGAGTTCGAGTCTCTTTATTAGTGATTAAACTCGTGTTCGTGTAAGAAATTTGTAAGAGTTGTCTAATTGGTGGCGTGAGAGTGACATGATACATTTTTACACATAGAAAAATTTGTATTTTGCGTGTTATCTGCAAGCTATTGATGAGTGTATTTGTTGGTTGTGAATTGTTTCATTATATTATATATATATATATATAAAAAAAAAAGGATAAAATGCATTTGTCCCCTAAACTTTGGTCATTTTTGTATTTTAGCCCCTGTATAGAAAAAAAGATGTACGAGCATACCTGAACTTGCTAAATTGTTTACTAAATTGTTCCATCCGGTAACTGAAAAGTCTATTTTTAGTTAAATTGCTCCCTGAATTGCACACCACTACACACAAATAGATACCATAACCAATTTCAATTTGCCCTTCCTCATCTATGCTAATTCCATCTCGAAAATTCTGCTAATTTACTCTGCCGAGTTCTTCGCCGGCGATTCAATCATTAAATTTGAGTGCCGACTAATCCAGTTGTTCAGCCAGATTGTGGTTCTTTCTTTGCCGTAATCAATCAACGGGTGGCGACAGATTATGACGGTGGAAGCAATTAATTTGGCGAAAACGTTACAATGTTGCAAGGCATAAATTTTCAACCATTGAAACCTCTGGCAATTGGGTGCATCAATGTTGCAAGGCATAAATTAAATTGGAATATTCAAGTGTGAGTCTTCTGCTGCTACGTATCATTTTTTGTATTTTTTTAAAACCTCTAAAAGTTAACCCAAGTAGGAGAATAAGCAAAAGACTTACACGTTATTTATCACTAAGTGTAGGGTCGAAAGAACATGTAGTTGTTTAATAGAACTCGTAAAGCGGACCCTTACAATCTACGGTCAACAGTTTGATATCATAATTAATTTGGTGCAATTATATCATAAATTTGATTTGATAGTAATGTTACGAACAATTCAATTTATGCTATATTCTAGGTAGCTTACAGATATATTATTCAATCCTACTATGTCAACATCTCCAACGACTTATTATGTCAGCATGGTGCCTCTGTTAGCATGGTGCCCCGTCAGCTAGCATGGTGCCGCGTCAGCAGTGGCCGTACAAATGTATTGTGGACCCCACAAGATTTATTTATTTTTATAGCTATGCTATTATTAAACATTCTGAACATTAGTTTTAGCCCCTCAAAGTTTGTATTAATTCTTTATTTTTATATTTTTTTTCTCTATAATCTTATACTCCCCCGTCCCAGTTTAAATGACGTTTTGGGTTGTTACACACATATTAAGAAAATCAATAAATGTGTATAGATTATAGTGAAAAGCATAGGAAAATACTAATATATCCTTGACATTAATTATTTTACAACTAACAAATTAGGAGTGATAAAGGGTAAAATTGAAAATAATGCAATTAATGATGCATTGAAAATCTAAAATGACAAATAATTTGGGACAAAAAAAACTCTCTAAAAAGACATATAATATGGGACAGAGGGAGTATAAATTATAAATACAAAAATAATATTTAATATAACAATATAATATAAAATGGTTATAACTTTTTACTTTTTTAAGTAAAATTTATGAATATTTACTTAAATATTTTTAACCAAAATATTAAGTGTAATACATTATTAGAATTATTTGGATTTAGTTACGGAAAAAATGTTTTTTATTTATTTTAAAAATGCAATGGCTATAAACCGGATCCGACCCGGACCCGATCCGTAAATTCAATTTTTTTTTCAAACGGTCAAAATAAAAAAAAAAATTTAAAAATCAAAAAATCGATTTTGGATCCGGACCTGACTCGGACCCGAAAGGACCCGAGTGGACCCGACCCGGACCCAGATCCGCCTCCACACGGGTCGGTTTTGGGTCTCCAAAATGTAGGACCCGGACCCGGACCCGACCCGGCCCGTGGCCGTGTCTAATATTATGTGGGGTCAGAGAGAAAGATGTATGTGTGTGTGTGTGTGTGTGTGTGTGAGAGAGAGAGAGAGAGAGAGAGAGAGAGAGAGAGAGAGAGAGAGAGAGAGAGAGAGTAGTAGTAGTAGATGAGAGAGAATATAGATAGAGTAATATGTGGGATTTGTTCTCTTAATTAAATAAATAAATATTTTATATAAATGTTAAGTGAGGATATTTATGTTTATATATATATATATTTTATTTATTTTTATTGATTAGATGACATATACGGTATACCTATATTCCTCTAATAGAATGGATTTCCATATATATAAGTCCAAAATAAGGGGTGTTTAGCACCCCTTTTTTAAATCTTAATAACTGATTAATTGTCTAATTATATTCTAAATCAACATTTTATGTTAGTTTAATATTGTTTAGGATAAATTACGGTCACCTCTGAAGTATGGTCAAATTACTTCAAAATTCCTCATGTTTGGGTAATTACAACCACCTCTCAATAATGAATCTTCTTACAAGTCCATCGTTACGTTGTCAAATTTAGTGGAATGTTCTAAATTATGTGGAATATGTTTCAATTTGTAACCGTTTTATCTAATTCGAGCTCCACATCCTCAAACTAGATGATCATAAGATGTGTCTCTTGACTTGTAAATATCAGATTGTGGTGCATAAAAAACTGCATTTTTGCACAAATCGAGTACAACCTAGAGAATATTTTGTGGAATCTAGAAGATTATGTTGTATTCGATACCACAATGGTGAACATGTAAGAAGATTATGTTGTATTCGATACCACAATAGTGAACATGTAAGAAGATTCATAGTTGATGAGTGGTTGTAATTACACAAATATAAGAGTTTTTTTTTCTTTTCCGTAATTTGACCATATATCATGGGTGGCCGTAATTTACCATATTGTTTATATAAAGAAGCTTTTGTTTGTCTTAAACTGCAATTTATGGTTCATTTTGCTAATTCCAAAAAATTAAATGTGCAAAACGCCAGTCCATGCTATTTCTGAGGTGCAAAATGCAATTTATCTTAAAAGGTATTGTCCCAACTCCCAACTCCAAACGTGAGAGGAATATTTAAAAAAATTCAAATTGATCATTTTATAATTTTAATATTAAAAAAATTCAAATTGTATCTATCAATAAAACCCACACATGTAAGTGTAAATTGTAATCATATCGGATTTTGCTAAAACCTCGTCTATTTATTTAAACTCCCACCGCCGCCGTAGAAAGCCAAAGATCTAAAAAAAACACTATGCCTACCGCCGTGGTGAACAACACGGCCGCGAAAATAGCGGTCGTTTCACGATTCGTCGCTGTTTCCACCGGAAGGAGATATGACGGCACGAATCAGTTCGAGATTCCGGCGAATGGTCGGAGGAACATTCCGTCCAGCGTCTTCACTAAGGAGACGATTGGGGAGCGGGTGCCTCTTGAGGTACATATCGAGATCGGCGGAATAACGCGCAGAGTACTGAAACACGAAGATTTCGAGAACAACAAGGCCATCATCTTCGACGGCGGTTGTGACGGCGGTCTGGGGATGAGGTTTGTCCGGCAGGAGGTGGAAAGAGGATTTCTCTGCTTCTGGTATCTCTATTCTATCTCATCTCACAACTGCAATTTTGATTTTATCATTGCTTTATTGTTTCACCCGATTGATTATTCAGTTGTTGATTTTGGAATTACTTGGAATTTTTTTCTGTTTTATTTCAATTTATTTATTGATAAAAGAATATCTTAATTTGTTTCCCTGATAGTGGAATTGTACCATTTGGGAGATTGGGAAATGATGTTGCAGCTCCTCAGGATGAACAGGTAAATATTTTTCCAGATTTACTTGTTTATTTTGTCAATTTTTTTAAGACTAAATATTATTATTATTATTATTATTATTATTGTTAGGGTAAATTACGAAAAAAATTATATTGTTTGGGTAATTACAACCACCCATCAACTATGATATGAATCTTTAACGTAGATTCACGTGCATCCTTGTTGTGTCAAATTTAGTGTAGATTGTGTGGAATATTTTCCAGTTTGTACCCGTTTTATCATATTCGACCTCCACATTTTGAAACAAGATGGTCATACTCTTGGCTTGTAAATATCAGATTGTGGTGCATCATAAACTATATTTTGGCACAAAACTAGAAAACATTCCACGAAATCTAGAAGATTATGTTGAAGATTTATGGTTGAGGGGTGGTTGTAATTACCCAAACAAGAGGTGTTTTTTCGTAATTTGACATTACCTAATGGGGACTGGCCGTAATTTACCCTTATCGGCAGTAGATATACTTGTTTAAATTTAGTTGTTGTTAATCGATATTTATCTTCTTTAAGGCTTGTTTTATTTCATTGGAACCTTTTTACGAGTTACTATTCTTTGAGAAAATGCCCAACACTATGCCAAAATCTTGCCTATTCCTTTCTTTGTGTTGTTTTTGCTTTCAAACTCCACATGTTGTGGAGTTCACTTTTGTACATTACAACAGGTTGCCTAAATAACACACACACACACACACACACACACACACACACACACACACACACACACACACACACATTACAACACTAGCCTTCTGCATCCAATATCTCGGACCTTGTTGAATGTTAGTAGTTGCATTGGTTCCGATTGCCGATTTGTTTGGTTCATAGAATATTTATGTGGAAAGAACACTCTCTCTCCAATTTTGCTCGCTTTTGGTGATGAGTTATATCCAAATCAATGTTTGTAGACAACATAACTTGAGCACTCGAGTCTTTTTTTCTTTCCGCATAAATATTCTAAGAACCAATGTGTATCAAAAATATTTGGGGTTGATGTGATGTGATCCCAATCACATCAGGGGTTTAGATTTACGGCATGTGGCTATAAACGGGCCCGGAATTGGGTAGAATCGAGTCCAACCTCAACCCCAATTATTACACAATCCTATGAAAGATATTACACAATACTAGGATTGTATAATCATAAATCTCGTACATAATGGAGAACATAACTCTATCAAATTCAATTGATCTTATCCATCCTATCAACAGTCCCGTACGAGGCCTCCCGTCTCTATGAAGTAGAATTTTCTTTTCCTTTTCCTTTTGATTTTATTATTTATTTATGCTATTTTAAAAAAACAGAGCTGCACGAACATTTTCAGAGAAAGAGCATAACTGCATGGATCGAAGTGTCCGATAAATCTTGTACTCAGTGAGTAGTGACATGGGAACAATCTTGATGTCCAATATACCTACCCGTAACGCATCCCGTTGAATCGTGAAAGGCCAAAGTTGTAATTCCTCAAAGCCCTCAGCTTTCAAGTATTGTACGGTTCAACTTCTCCTTCCATCGAAATCTATGATTAATTGCATGTTACCCCTATCTGTGCCTGTTGATATATTTATCATTTTATCTCTTTATTCCGTAGCACTTTACCCGTGAAATTAAGAAATACACGAATTGCCCTTTTGTCCGTTTTCAGTCGATTTACATTTAAAATATTTTTTGTAACAAATAGTCTCCTATTTGAGATACTTACGAGTATAAGCATAACCTAATAAAAAAAAAAATGTCCCTCTACATATTACTTTTTTAGTTACTATACTAAGGTGGTGTTTGCAAAAGCTTATTTAAAAGTAGAAGTTATAGATTATGAGTTAAGTTGGTTTTAAGTGTTTATTTCTAAAAGTTGGGGGTGTTTGCAAATTTGCTGGAAACTTAACTTAAATAGAAAAAGTAGGGTCATGGGTGCTTAACAAATTATAGCTTGAAATTGCTTATTTTAAGAGAAGCAAAAGCAAAAGTTTATTTTGCAAACACTTAAAAATAGATTATGAGCAAAAAAAAGTTCATAATATATTTGTAAAAGCTTTTGCAAACACCACCTAAGCCGTGGTAGCGACTTTAGAAAGTCACGGTGATGTTGGGCTCTCGGTTGGGGTTAAAGAGAATGGTTTTGCCAGAACTTAATATCTTGTCCTAAAGTTATCCATATCTTTATTATTACATTCTAGTTTGCCTTATTTCAGATTCACATAAATATCTTTTGCTTGTATGTGTTTCGACTTTCGAACGAACTCCGGATGAGATGGATTTGAAATCCACCCCCCCCCCCCCCCCCAATGGCCGAAAAAAATTTAGCTTAAATCGAGAGCTAAAGACTTGAAATCCAATATCAGATGAATCAGTCGAAACAAGTTTTATGAATCTGTTATTGTGAATTAATTTTTTTTTTCTCGTAAATCTTCCGATCGAAATGCAACCTTTAGTTTTTGTGAGAATTCATGAGCCAATAGGGAAATAACAAACAATTTATTGCCTTCTTCTATTCATTGGGAAATATTGTTTCTTTCGGCGGTTAATTCATCGACTAATAGTTATGTTTGTTTTGACAGGTTTGATTTCAGCTTGCCATTGGGATGTGCAGTGAGTAAAAAGTTCCGTGCAGTATGCAAAGTTTTCCCCCTCTCTCTCTCTCTCTCTCTCTCTCTCTCTCTCTCTCTCTCTCTCTCATATATATATATATATATATATATATATATATATATATATATATATATATATATATATATATATATATATATATATATATATATATAGTGTGTACAAAATGTATTGTAAAATGACTGCAATTTATTGATATACTATGCAGCAGATGGTTGGTGCATTAGTTATCAAGAGAGTTGTGATGTTTATTATTGAATTATTAGTTTATTACAAAAGCATCCCATTTTACAAATTAATTGCATAATGGGCTGAGGGTATCGCCCCAATAGACAGCAACGGCCCAAACCCAGGCAAGAAAAAAACACTAGGCAGCCAACCATATATATATATATTTCTTCCTATTAAAAAAACTGAAATGCTAAATCCCACACGAAAATTACTAAATCATGCACATAATAAAATTTCTTTCTCTCTTTAAAATCCCAAACGTGTCTATCTTTTTCTCTCCCCAAACAAGTTCTTCTTTTCCCCTCACGCTTGTAAAAAAAAATCATAAAACTAGTACAATAATCCGAGAATCGAACTTGAAGAAAATCTTCTCTAATTTATTCTACAATCAAGGTTATCATTTTATCTCAAATTTATTCTTCGAATTAAGAGGGTTTTTTTTTTTGGGTGGAGGCACGCCAGATTGCAGCACCATAAGTTTTTTTTTTTAATTGAATTCAATTACTTTATTTGTTATGGAAGGTGGTATATGGTGATAGAGAGAGAGCTCTGTCTGCTATGAGATTGACGTCCATGGCAGGCCAGCAGCGTGTGTGGGATTTTCTTTGGGGTGGGGGGTGGGCGGCTGGGTTAGAAGCAATAGATTTGTTTCTTTGTTTTTTTTTTTTTTTGTTTTTTTTTTCTAATTCAATTCAATTTAATTATTTCTTAAATATTGTAATAAATATTTAATGTTAATAAAATTTTAACAAATTTTAATACTTTATAAATAGTGAATAAATGTGAAAAATATTTTCGAATTAAATAATAAATATTGAATGCATGTTTAATAAATATTTAATAAATATTGAATAAATTTTAATAAATATTTAAACATTTCGGTAACTTCATAATGCTTCTGCGAGAGTTGTTTATGAGACTATATTTCGAAGTCAGAGGATGATTATGCTTCCCGTAAATTATAAAGAGTATCCATTTTACCATCTGCTTGTAGAACTCCCTTCAACTAGATTTACAATTACAGTTTTTTGTATCAGAACATATTGTACTTTCTATATCTCTATTCTTTCGTTTCACCTATTTTTTCTCAAACCGATCATATGTAACGTATACCATATCACAAAAAGTATGACCTATACTTAGCTTAATATCATGGCTTTCAGCTGTGTCTCTCGCCCACTGTATTAGATCGTCTCTACAATTAAACAATTATACCCCTCGAAAATATTCCGAATAATGAACTTCCCCATTATCCTGAAAAATAATTAAATTATAACAAAAACTAATTTTAAAAAAAATAAAAAAAAAATAAAAAAAAAAAAACGAATAGCATCTAAAGTAGAAGCGGACGCATGAAAGACGGCGCCCACATTGAACGCGAATACAGTGTATTGCACGCCCAACATGTGCGCGCTATCTGTTTCGTCTTCTAGATTGTCCGCCCTCTGCCTATGACGATTTTTTGGCAAAAAAATTAAAATCTTACATCCGATTGAAGTTAAAAGGTATTGAACTCATTAGTTGATGTAATTACGTAACAAAAAACGACTTTTGACGACTTTTTAGTATTTTGAAAATCCTAGAAAAAAGTTAGAGTGAAGTCGAGAAAATAGAGCGTAGAGAAAGAAATTTTTTTTTTGTAGAGATAAAATATTTTTTTATTAATATGTGGGATTTAGTAAATTTTAGTGTGGAAAATCATAGAAAAAAGTTAGAGAGAAGTTAGAGAAAATAGAGCCTAGAGAGAGAATATTTTTTTGTAGAGAGAGAATTTTTTTTATTTATGTGCGGAATTTAATAACTTTTAGTGTGGGATTTAGCACCCCCCTTAAAAAAAACCATATATATATATTTCCAATAAAATATGATGTTAAAACTTAAATGTGATTTTCCAATAACATCTCTAATACAATAATACTCGTACCCCAATTTATAGCATTTCATGGATAACATTATATATATATGTTTTTTAGTCTATAGCCCACTACCTAAAAAATATTAGATAGCATCGTTTAGGCCATCTCCAATAGTTGTTTAAAAATTGGTTGTCCATATCTATAATTTAAGAGACGAACAGTGTTATACATCATCACTTTTAACCTCACACTCCAACAACATTGTTTATATTTTACACAATTATCATATTTTATTTATTTAGAAAATTTTAGTTTAAATTAAATTAAATAACTATATTTCAACGAGCAAATTCGAACGACCGTATTGTAACGACAATTTAAAAATTTATTTGAAATAATAATATTATTAATAAAAATTAATATTTCTTAATAAAAAGACTAAATTCAAAAAATTAAATTCCAAAAAACTTTGAACAACTATATATATATATATATATATATATATATATATATATATATATATATATATATATATATATAATTTGTTAAAATATGCATTTTTCCATCATGTTGTTGGAGTTCTGTTTTTAACCTCAAAATGTGTAAAAAATGCAAATAATAGAATTGCATTTAACTGTAGGAGTTGCCCTTAATGGAGTTTTTGTGCATAAGTCCCCAACCAAACATCTTTATTATTCTAAGTTTAGGGGCTATATCACTTTCACCAATAAGCCCATCCTTTAAATATTTATTATAAATAAAGAAAACATTCATATATATGACAATATTACCCCAACCCTTTATACCTAATTCTTAATTGTAACCTCAATTTAATCAATTTTGTTCTCAAAAATCCAATTTTGACTTTTTTCTTCAAAAACTTTTTATTTTTCAACAAAAATGTTTTAGTCGCCGGATTCCGGCGTTGACTTTTCGATTATTATTATTATTTTCTTCTTCCGGATTTTTTCGCCGGTTTCCGGCGTTGACCGGCGGTCTCCAGCGTTGACTTTTTTTCGTGTTTTTTGGAGTTTTTTTTTTTACGTTCGCCGCTAAACGTTGACCGTAATTAATGACAGTTATTTAACGTAATTGTACTGCCGTTGACAATACATTTATGTAATTGTGCTGTTGTTGATAGTAAATTAATGTAATTTTTTTTTTTTTGTATGATTTGCTAACAAGTCAACGTAATTATATTACTGTCGGTGACAGTAAAATAACTGTAAACGCAATAATATTAATGTCAACAACATCAATATTATTATTTTTTTGGGGTTTTTGTTTTGTTTGAGTTATTCACGGAGTAACGTAATAATATTACTGTCTATTATTGTATATTACTGTAAACACAATAATATTAATGTGGTTGACGGTAATATTACTGTTGTTATAGTAATATTGTTGTCAACCACATCAATATTATTATTTTGTTTGAATTTTTTTGTTTGTATGAGTTATTCACGGAGTAAAATAATAATATTATTGTCTATTATTGTAATATTAATGTGGTTGACGGTAATATTATTGTCACTCACAGTAATATTATTCTTTTGTTTTTTATTATGTTTACATTTGTTGAACGGTCAACATAGTAATACAACTCTATTACACAATAATAATGAGTTTTGTTGTGTTAATATTATTGTGCTAGAGATTAATATAGCATTATTACTGTGTTAAAATGTAGTTTAGTTAATTTTACTGTGTTTAACAGTAATATAGTTAATATTATTGTCAATCACAGCAATATTGTTGTTTAAACAGGAAAAAAATGTTACAGAAAGGGGAAAAAAAATCGAAAAAGTCAACGCCGGAGACCGGCGTTGACCGCCGGAGACCGGCGTTGACCGCCGGAATACGGCGGGAAAAAAAATTTGAAAATTTTTTTTTTTCTGAAAAAAAAAAGTTTTGGGTCAAAATTGGATAATATGTGAAATTTGGGGTCAAATTGAAGTTAAATTAAGTTAAGGATGAAATTGGAGCATATTAAAGTATGAGGGACTATTTTAGTCGTTTACAATAATTTGGACCATATGTTGACTTATTGGTAAATGATTTTTTTGTCTGAATCACTTTATGAATAAGTAACCATTGATGGGCTTATTTATAATGGCCCCTCATTTAATTGTGAACTTCTGGTTTTATATATCAAAATTGAATTAAATTTGAATTATGTCCACCAAATCATTGGAATCAAATTTCACAACAAATATGGTCAAATGGTTTATGATATATATACATGGGTGTGTGCATTATTATTACGTATATGTCAATTCTTCAAGATCGACATACATATTTCATCGAACGTGATGATGCTAAAATATAGCTCACCGGAGTAGTATAGAAAACGAGCTGGGAGAGCAAAGCTGATCAGTAGCTAGTCAACTCGATGATCCTGAGGTCCCTACAAAATGAGCACACGTGAACTAAGCCGGGGGTTGATCCGGCGGAAATCCCTCCGACGCTCAAGTCAGATGTACGGGTCGTAGAGATAGTAGAGAGAATAAAACTCGAGGTTGATTGTGAATAATTAGAACGTACCTTAACAAATGAGTAAAACATCTATTTATATATCGTTGAATGGGTTTAGCTTACTTTATTGGACCCAAGTCTTACTTTGAAGGAGCTTGGGTTTTCGTATAGTGGACCTAATTAGTAGATAAATTTGAGGGCCCATTGGGCCGACCCATTTAGGTATATCAGAACGTATAGAAGAAAAAATACACACACGAAGTTGGGCGGGGGGCAATTGTGTCATAAACCATCATTTACCAAAGAAAGTGGATTTGAGATCACTCTTTTCATTTCTTTCATATGCAGAAATAAGAAAAGATAAAACAAAAACAAAATAAAACAAAGAAAAGTTGATTGTGACAATGTATAAATTATTTGGTTAAACTTTTGAAGGTCGGTGCATCTCCAAATCAGTATCCCATCTTGAAGTCCCCACTTCATTAATTAATAGCCCCATGTGTTCTCATATTTACTACTTTGCCAATGGAATCATATTATATATGTTTAAAACTTTTTTTATTTTTTTAATTGAAAAATTAATTTCAATTTCATTCAAGAAGATTTAAGAAAAAGAAAAATGGAAATCGGAATTTCAAATATTGGTATGAAAACTTGTTTCACAACTGAATATTTTCGGATCCAAATCGACAAAAATCAGAAATTATATTCTTTGTTTCACATATATTATGAAGTATACAATAATATCCATGCTATAGCTTGTATTTCGAACTTTTTGCGATTTTTTTTTTTTTTTGAGTTAGTTTTGAAAATTAAAATTGCACTGGAAATATGATATGAATATATACAGTAGAGTTTCGATAAATTAATAACATCGCTGAAATAATAATGAGTTCGATAATGTAAATATTTCGCTAAAGTAATAGAAATTTGCTAGTCTCAGCTGTATTAATTTATAGAGGTTCAACTGTACACGTATTGTTTCATGATTCGTAATGAAAAATATTGTTTCGGAATCGAAAACCTTCAAAGTGAAGTCCGTGGAATTCGAAATAATTGTTCCAAATTCCGCCCCTAATCATGATTGATTTTATTTCAAAAATAAATTTCTTGAAACATCCTTAAAAAAATAAAGCTTTTTCCTATATAATATAAGCTTTTATTTAATGTGATGCAAATTGCAATTTATATTTGGTTCAAAGGGTAAAACCGTAAAATGAGAGAAGAATGAAGTACATGTGAGTGTGACTTGCATGCAATGATTCTTAGCTTTTTCATTCATCAGAAAGCCACTTTGGCTTCTTCTCCATTCCCACTTCACCTACCCTTTTGTGTGTGTGTGTGTGTTTTTGCTGATGCTCTCTCTCTCTCTCTCTCTCCTCTTTCTCTCTCTATAAACATCAAACCCCCCCACTCATTTCTTCCCCTTTTCTCTCTCCTCTCTCTCTCCCCTTTCTCTCTCACACACTTGGGGGTGATCGATCATTTCTTCTTCAGTGTTGAATATTTAAAAAAAAAATTCAAACATCGGCAAATGGATAATAAGAAAGCGATTTTTAAGAACAGTTCAATCTTCGGCTGCGGCGGCGGCGATATGAAGAGAAGCCCTTCGGAATTGGCTCTTCAGGAGCTTTTTGCGTCGGAGGATGACCGGAAAATTCATCACAAGGCTGACATATTTGGCGGCTCTGATTCTTACAATCACAGTTTCTTCGCCGTGGAGAATGCCGATCACGCGCCTTTTCCTTTCAAAAACCAGGTCAGTTTCATTTTTCAAAAAATAAATAAATAATTAGGATCATATTTATATCTGTGTGTATAGTTAATTCGTCGTTGCCTGGATTTTATTTTTTGTTAATTTGTCGTAATTTTATTTTAATTGTCATTTCGAAGGATAAATTAGGGTTTAGCTTTGATGCATTTATGGGGGCTAATTAAAGTATGAGTTAGTGCTACTGATTAGGCTAAGCGTAGGAGGATATTGTTTGTAGTTTCTTTATGGAGCAAATTTAATTTAATTTAATTATTATTACTGCCCTTGAGTAAATGAATTAATAATATAAAAAATAATGCAAAAAGTATAATATTAAGATTTCATATTCAAATAATCAATCATGCACTTGTTGTCAAAATAAAAAAAAAAATTATTTTTTTTTTCCGATTTTTCTCTGGCAACTTTATTGAATTTATTTGATAAATTGTGCGGTCGGGCGGTCGACTCTGCAACTGTATGTGGATGGATGAATGTACATTTCGATATTCTGGATTTTCGAGAAAAAAATGATATATGATAATGTACCACATCACTTTGAAAGTGAAGTGCATATTTTGTTCTTTTATGGTGAAAGAAAAATATATTAAAGTTATAAACTTAGCTTTATCAAAGTATATGCTTTACCAATGTTTGCTTATAGTTTGGCCATTGAAAAAGCAATTACTTTTACTCGTCGTGTCCACGCAAGCTACACATCAGAATGACGGAAAGTTGTATAAAATGCATCTATGATATATATATATATATATATATATATATATATATATATATATATATATATATATATATATATATATATATATATATCTTGAATTTCCACATTTTTTTAAAAATAAAATAAAAACATGTTGAAAGATGATCATCGATCCCTTTTTCGTCTTTCTGGTGATTTCCAAACAATGAGTTATTTTTGTATTTGGATTTCTAGTCGGGCCTTTCTTTTTTATATTGAGTCTTGCAAGAATTATGAACCATTCCTTTTTAATATCATATCTCTTGTTAGGAGTTTGGTCGTGCTAGTATAAAATAAAGTTAGCACACTAAAGAATCTAATTCTATATGTACTATTGGGGTTTTTAAATTCACACACACACAACACTCGTATATAATAGTTGAATTTGTAATCTCTCACGTAATCCAGCGGGCCATACCACCAGAACAAAGGTGTTATTGTTATTGTATGCAATGTCGGTGTGCATCAAGAAAGATGACAAAAACTCGAGTCAAGCTTTTGTTTAAAATATGTAATCATTTGTATATCTCCAACATATTCATATTGCTTTTCTTAATTTTTAATTTATATATTCCTTATCTATAAGCCATATGCTCTAATAATTCGCCTTTTGTAGTACGAAAAGAAATTGCACTAGATTACTAAGTATTTGGATTTAGGAGCACCACTTTGCAAGTTAAAAACTAAGAAAATAAAAAAGAACTTCACGAATAATTTCGGGATTTTAGGAATTGGTTTGGAAACCTGGGAAATTGGGCTCGATAACTCGCTTGCAGAGGTTGAATTGTAACTTTCAACTCGAAAAAAAGGTTATTTTTATTGTTCGCCGAACTTTGCTTGCAGACGATGTTTTACCGGTTATTTTGACTGGTTAATGATAAATCTATTGATTTCATTAAGAACTTGCTTATGACGTAGCTTGCTCTGAATTTTATTTTCAGGAAATTCAAAAAGGATTGGCAGGTCCTAATTCAATGGCAGATAATATGTCTTGGTTTCGGAATCATTATCCTAACCAGTCGAACGTTTCAGTGCCGATTGAGTCCCAATCTTCAATCTGTGGTATGTGAATGAAATGCATCTACCTCCCCCACCTTTAAAAAAAAAATCCTCTTATTGATTATTGCATGCTCGATTCTTTATTACTCGAGAAATGAAATAGCTACTCGTTTTCCAGTTGATAGCCCAACTTCAGGCTATACTTCAAAGGGCATAGGTAATCAAACAGTTGGAGCTAGCAGTGGTTCTTCACACGAACAATCTGACGATGATGACTTAGAGATTGAAGCTGGTTCTTGTGAGCAAGGCACCAATCCTATGGATATCAGGAAAATCAAACGGTACATTTATATATAAATTTTCAAAAAGAAAAAGAAATAGAAAAAGAAAAAAGCTGACATAGATAGTGTGATTTTCAGGATGGTTTCTAATAGGGAATCGGCTCGTCGCTCGAGAAGAAGAAAGCAAGCTCATTTAGAAGAACTTGAACAACAGGTTTCCTCTTTGTAGTTGATAGTTGCGGTTTTATTGCATTCGGCACCCCTGTGTTTTCTCTAATTGCTAAAAAAATACTTCGATGTTATTTTATTAGCAAAAACATCCTTATGATTCATTGTTTTTAGGGGGTAATGTGCTAAAAAAATACATTATATGGGGTTTTCTTGCTAATATTAATAACACGGGGAGTTTTTTAGTTATTCGATATAACACATAGGTACGAAATGCCGTAAACTCCGATAGTTGCTAACAAATGAAATAGCATTAAATTGTTTGAATTCGTGTTTTTTTTTACAGGTGGACCAATTACGAGGCGAGAATTCAACACTGTTCAAACAGCTGGCAGATGCCACTCAGCAATTCAAAGATTCCACGACAAATAATCGAGTTCTCAGATCTGATGTTGAAGCTCTAAGAGCAAAGGTGGTTACTACTACTATATAAGAAAGTTATGCAAAAAAAATAAAAAAAAATAATTCTAAATAACGAACTTGTATTGCTGTTCTATTCAGGTGAAACTAGCAGAAGACATGGTTGCACGAGGCTCGTTGACCTCGAGCTTGAGCCATCTACTGCAAAATTACCTGAATACCCCTCAAGACTACATGATTAACAACATCAACCGCATCGACCGTAATGTATCTCCAACAATAGCAGCTCACGGGGAGGAGAATTCTCCGTATAACGGGATTTCGGAGTCAACCGTTGGACTCGGAAATGCTGACTCGGTTGGTCTTGTGCCTGAGATTTGGACTTGGGAATCTAATGTTGCTCCAGTATCTAAGTGAAATAGCTTTTTCTTGTTCTGGTGTCTAATTGGATATTATCTATCTGTGTGCTGTTTTTATTTTATTTTCAAGTTGTGTGTATTTTTATATCTTGGATTAGACTTTTGTACCTGCTGGAATATTTTGTGTTTTGCATAATTAATCTGTGTGTTGTGATTGGTTGCTCTAATTGAATAGGGTGCAATTCGAATTGCAAAATAGTTACACATATTAAGAGGATGTTTGGCTTAACTTATTTTAAACAACTGATAAGCTCGTAACAACTTTCAAAGTGTTTCGATAATGCAATTTATAAGTTATTTGTACTCATTATAAGATTTTAAATAAAAATGCGAGGAATAGGTACTTTTCTAAAAAGATATTTTCTAAATTTTTATAAACTATTTTTAACCGCTTATAAGCTCAGTTGAACACCCTCATAGTTAGTCTACTTGAACCACCAAATCTATATTAATTTGCCCATTTTACACAATTTTAGTTCAAGTTCATGAAAATTTGACACAAATACACCAAATTTTAGACGATAGATTCTCCAAGAAATCGATTAGCGAGACTGGCCCCATTAACTTTATTTCAAATTATAGTCTTGTATTCTTGTTTACATAAAAGTTAAATTTTATGTCAATACTCGTTTAAATCAATAATTCTTTTTAACATATTTACTTATTTTACTTTATGTTACACACGAGTTTAGATGTTACACCTGATTATAATAATCACTCACTAAACAATCATATACATGAACGAATATGTGTGCGTAATTAGGTGTAGATTTACGATTTAAATTCATCTTATGTAAATAACCACGTGTAGTATCTAATTACCTTACTCGTACCAAAACATCATAAAACTCCAAGAGTAATTTTTGAATGATTTTTATTTTAATGAAGAATTGAATATTATTTGTCTCCGTTACACTGATATACAGTGAGTACAATTCCCATTCCCACGAATCTCACCTCCCGAATGTTTCCCTAATTTATCGGGAATTAAAACCAGATCCAAATTATAAAGCACAGAAACCATCGTCCCGGAACAAAGGAAAACCAGCACCGGCCCGAATATCCACAGCAGGATCGGCACCGCGCTGTAGAACAACCTGTTCCCCGCCGTGTTGAGCGCGAATCCCCTCTCCAGAAGCTCCGCCACGTACTCCGCCGTCACGCCGCCGCTTCCGATCGGGGTCTCCGTCGGCGGACAGTTGATTAGGAAGTTGACCTGGTTGATGAACCTAATGGAGAGGGAGTGGCAGACGAAGGAGAAGAGGAAGAGTACAAGGAGGGTGACGTACTTCAGCGCCACCATGAACTCGCCGTGGCCGCCGTAGACGGCGTCGTTCAGTGGCTTCTTGATGCTGTAGGTGCTGCTGATGACGGCGGCTAGGCCGGAGCAGAGGAGGATTGAAGTGGTCGCCATCAGCGTTGACCCCATGATCGTGTTCCGGAGCGTTTGGACGGCCAGGATGTTTTTCTTCTCATTATCCTGCATTCATGTTTTTTTTTTTATTTTTTTTATTTTATTATTAATATCAAATTTGTCTTGATTAAATAATTTATTTAATTTGTTATAATCAATTAATTCAGATTTTAACAAAAAATAAGTTCACTTCACCAAAATTCAAACACTTTTATTTCATATATTTCATAAAAAAAATATAATAAATAAGTTATTTAATTTGTATAATAAAAAATTCAAATTTAACAAAAAAATAAAAAATATACACTAAAGGGCCCAACCGGGTTCGAACCGGTGACCTCTTGATCTGCAGTCAAATGCTCTACCACTGAGCTATGGACCCTTATTGCTAAAACGTAGAGGAACATAAGTTTTATTCACGTTTGATAAACAATTCTACCTTCACAATAGGTACATTTTAGAAATTATAAATTATAAAATTTGTATTTATTTAATTACTCTCTCTTTATAAATTATAAATTTGTGTCACTTTAGAATTTTAATAAAGCATTTATTGTAATTTTCTCAAATTTGACTTTACTCCTCTTAAGATAATTAATAATGAAACAACTAATGAGAAGGGTTTTTTTAGTCATTTTATTATGATTTCCCTGCACGTTTATTATTTCTTTTAATACATGTGCATTAATCCAAAGCGAATAATAAAACGTGGAATTAAAGAGGGGTACTTAAGATGTATTAGTAATTTAGTTGCAATTAAATTTTGTCCCACAAAGGCTCTAATGTATCTCTCTCATACCTTAATTATAAGTTAGGCACTTGTACTTAAAGAAAAAGCTTTGAAATTCTTTAGCGTGTACAACTTTAGATGTATTGGATCGATATGAATATGATTGATCAATTGTGACACAACTTCTATCATATGTATATATATGTTTTTAATTTCACATTTTCATTATATATACAATTATGTGACAAATATTTAAATTGAAATACTTTTTTTTTTGTACTTACTAACAATTATAACTTGTTGATTAATGTTGGTTTATGATGCACGGAAACTTCAACCCACACGCGTTTCCACGTTTCGTTTCGGGGCCATTCCCATAAATATTTAGGGAATGTTTCTGATAACAATGAAAAATTGGAAACGCGTTTCAATGCAAAATAAATCCAAATTTCATTTTAAATAAAAACTTCGAATTGCATAGACTCAAAAAAAATCTTAAACATTATGTCTCTTTCACTTCTAGTGGTATTTTAATATTTTTGTAGATGTTAATTACATACTAAAATAAATTATAAATGCACCTCTATCCATTTCTTTTGAAAAACAGAGTTTCTCATAAATCGCAACGAAGAAGAAAAAAAAAATGAAATAACATAATAAGGAGAGAGAGAGAGAGAGAGAGAGAGAGAGAGAGAGAGAGAGAGAGAGAGAGAGAGAGAGAGAGAGAGAGAGAGAGAGAGAGAGAGAGAGAGGGGTATTATATATACCTTGATGATGGCGGAGACCCAAAAGCGGCGGCCATGGGAGTTAGTACCAATGACAGTGGTGAAGGGCTGAGTTCGAACCTTATTCCATAGCCAAATGTGGTATCCCATGCTCATCATCAATCCCAACGGCACCAGTATCACATCTAGATAACATTTTCTCCATTCCATCTCTCTCTCTCTCTCTCTCTCTCTCTCTCTCTCTCTCTCTCTCCACACAGCCACACACAAACTATTGTATGTGTGTTTCTGCGTGTTCTTGACTAGGTGCGTGTCGGTTCTCCTCTCTCTCTCTCTCTCTCTCTCTCTCTAGATCTCTCTCTGATCAGTTTCTTGTTAGCTATTGCTTTTGTTGAGACATATATATATAGATATATGTGCGTGCGTGTACGTATGTATGTATGTGTGTGTGTGTTTGGCAAGAAAGATGATGAAGATGGACTTATTTGGATGCAATATACATAAGTTGTTGCAGCAAATTAATTAAATTAGCCAAAAACAAAAGGAAACCTCCACTAGTTCACATTTATTATAAGAAAATAATAATCAATTAAATAGATAAATATAATGGATATCTATAATTGATACACTTGATGATTTTTGCTTTATAATTTTTCACACACACATATTACAAGATAATATATCTTATTAATTATTGGATTTCTATATATATATATATATATATATATATATATATATATATATATATATATATATATATATATATATGAGATAACTAGCTAATTATATAAGTGGTGAATTAATTATTGAATCAAGCATTATCTATAATTAATTTTGACTTAACTATAAGTTTATTTGATGTATGGGGGTGCAGTTGGAAAAGGGTGATTTGACAATCTTGAAATCTTGGGTAGTGCATATTTAGTGTGCATGAGGAATTGTTTGTTAGTGATTTTCTGAATGGCCACAATACTCTGCCTAATTAATATTCAAGACTTGCATTCGAAGGTTTATATTATGTCACATCGGGTGAAATTTAACGGGTAAGACTTTATCTTTTATATATACACGCACAAACATATAAACTCATACTCACGTTGGTGTGTTTAAATCTACGGTAAAAAATCACCCAATGTAAGTTTCACTGGATGTAGTATAGAAATAACCGGCAGCCGAAACCAACACGTGCAACTTTTCATGACTTGAGATATATGTAAAAATATATTATTCAATGTGGATAACAAAATTAAACCTAAAGATTCACCATATATATATATATCTATATATATACACATACACACACGTGCATACAATTTTATTGTTGTTTCAGTTTGCAATATGAGGTATTTTGAGAATCTGAAATGCTAAATTTACGGAACACGCACAACTAAAAAAACTTTCTTTCTCTAAGATTTCCAACACTCAAAAGCTGCGTTACGTATGAGTTTATGACCTAATTTTTGGCCCCAAACTTTAGAGTTTCCACCACAAAAATAATATGATGATATAGATAAGTGCCATATACGTGTGTTTAACTTGTTTTCTTGGTTTCCATTAGATATATAATAAAAACTTTATCGACAACTAATATAGAGTTCGAAACAAGATAAAATTACGCAATCTTACGAGAACTCAATCGTATAATTGAACTAGCTAGAGGAAGTCTAACACACAATCCCTTCTATAGTCGTTTCTTTCTTTTGGCAAATGCCTATTTTGTTATATGTCCTTTTAAGTTTTAGCCATTGTTTGAATTATAATTTTTGTAATATATTTATTTATTCAAGAGTATCAAATGAAACCTAATGATTTAGTTAATCATTGTTTATCTTACCATCAAATGAGAACTTAGAATTTAAGTCCATGTAATTATCGTGGCCCCTCCTCTTTGTGTGTTATATTTAGGATTTTCTCTTTTTGGACAAGTCTTTGTCTCTTCACTTTAATATGATTTTGTGTTCATATACAATTTGATTTGTCTTATTGTAACCCTTTATTTTATTTTTTTAAATAGTGCACAGTAATATTTTGCTATATTTCACAAAACTTCCTCAATCGATTTACGTCTGTCGTGTGATTTTCGAGTTATTATTAGAAGAACGTATTTCGCCAATAAATAAATAGACTCGTATTTTAAATTACATGAATACATCTTGGCGTGTGGTCCTCTATCGACTATGCAGCACGGACACAGAAACGCGGACACAGGAAAATCCCCTTTTTTGGTGAATTATATTTTTAGTTTTAGGACTAAAAATTGTTTGAGTTAATAAATATCATGGAATATTTGTTAGAGGTGGCAAATGGCAACCCACTAATCTCCCTTTCTTTAATTTCCCCAAAAAGATATACTTTTTAGTGCAATTCACAACCACACAATTTGTGATCGAAATAATTAATTACAATTAATTAGTGATATGAGATAAATGTGGAATACACAATACCTAATTTTGGTATGTAAAAGTGACTCCTCTTTCCACCTCAATTTTCAATTTTGTACATTTTCTTTTTCATTCTCAATGAATTATGTATATATAAACATTATATTACATTTATTTCATAATCATCAAACCAACGAGCAACAAAAATAGGTCACTTTGCGATAATATCTTATTAATCACATGCTTTATTTGGCCCCCTTTTGAAATTCTTCCAATTGTTTTCCGAAAGTAAAATTTTGTTTGTTAAGCCTTTCAATTTGTTGGACTTTAACTTTTTTTGGGAAAACGAAGATAAGTTTATATCTCCTTAATTCACATATGATTTGACTGATACAATTACAAACGTGGTCGTTAGAACATAAACAAACAACACATCACTTATTTTTTCAATATTTTTTTTTTCTAAAATACATTCCGTCCAAGATCTTTAAATATAATTTGACTGTTACAGTGTAAATCATCTATTCTCAAACAAACAGACATAACTTTATTTTTCAATTTTTTTTCTCCCAAAATATTGATTTCGAAAAATACATAATCGAGGGAAAAAAAAGGGTTAATAAGATATAACCTCCTCATTGGGAAAAATATTAGGACTAACCACCTTACATTATTTTTAATGGGTCAAACCCCCTCAGAAATGTTAATTACTGAACTACCCTCATAATTTGTAATCGCAATGACCCCCCACCGTTTTCTTCAATATAATTGCTCCCCCATTTCTGCGGGTGTGCTATATTTGTGCCAAGAAAATCTCCCAAAAACAAACTGCAATATATGTCGGATCTTTTCCCATTTCCAACAGTGCCCTAGTTTGCTACATTTCTTCAGAAGAAAAAAAACTCAGAATACCATTATTGTGGGAATCGTTCAGACACGCAGGTTGATAAACAATGGTGAAAAACGGCAAGAAGAAGATAGGTAGTTTCCTGTACACCCATCTCTATCAGCGACTTCTATTAACCTAATTTTGTGCATTTACCCCATAATTTCTCTTTCTGACACCATTATCAGTGACTCCGAACGACATATCGAAGACTCCTACATCAACGGTATGCAACAGTACGCGAATCACCATATGCGACGTTTCAGAATTCTTCCATGGTTGATTACTCAAAAATGGAGTTTGTAAACAAACTTATTTTTTAGATCTACAGATCTATGGTCGCACTGTTTGTTGACTCATAAATATTTGTTTCGTATGAAATTTTTTTATCAGTGTCCACAACAAAGAAGAGATCATTGTTGTCGAAAAACTTAAAATATTACAGTCACCTACACTCAGAGTCAACTATAAAATCGGATAGTTCACTATATTTTTTTCAGAGTCAACTATAAAAATTAGATAGTTAACTATAATTTTTACGATGTCAACTATAAAAAATTGGTAGTTAACTATATTGTTGCCAGAGTCAACTACAAAAAATTGGATAGTCAACTACAATTGTTCCGATGTCAACTATAAAAAAATAGTAGTCAACTATAATTTTCCATTAATTCACTATAATATATTTCAATTTAAGATACTATGGTGTTATAAAATTGAACACTCATTATAAAAATCTCATATCCGGTGAAAACATGAATTTCATAGAGTAGCAAATAGATTGGTTTCAACAACCAAAACATGAGATGTAGAAGAAAAGATAAAGTGGTGAGAACAGATAGAAAAAATAAAAGAGAAAACATGAAACAGAAACAAACGAGAACAAGAGGTAATGAGGGAAAAGAAAGAAGAGAGAGAGAGAGAGGAGAGCGGTAGAAAATAAATAAAAGAAAAAGATATCAGAAGAGAGGAAATTGTGGAAGAGAGAGAAGAGAGAGAGGAGAGATGAGAGAATAAAAAGAACACGTCAAAAAGTGAGGAAAAAAAAGAAGAGAGAGAAATGAATGGAGAATATTAAATGACGGATAAGAGAGAAGTGAGAGAAAGTAGTAGGGGTGAGCAAAAAAACCCGAAAAACCGAACCGAAAAAACCGAAAAATCGAGCCGTTTTAAACCGTACCGAATAGCAAACCGCATGTACGGTTTTTTATTTTTTAAATACCGAATTATTCGGTTCGGTATGGTGGAAAGGTAAATAACCGAACCGAAAAACCGAACCGAACCGAAACTATAAAATGACTTCATTTTATATAATCTATGTATTATTTTACCCTAATATTTATTTTCTATCTTTCAATTATTTGTCTCATTCTAAGCATTTGTTCATAAATCGAGACATTGTATTTTATTTATTTAGTAATTAAAAATTTACTTGAGTTCATGGTTTTAATAATGTGGTAGATGAAAGTAGGAAAAAAAAATGAAGCATAATACATCATCTATAAATTACGTTAAGTCCTATGAAATTAAAGATTTTATATTTTCATTGCATTAGTAAGTTGTGAAAGTAATTGTAATTGTATTCTTTTGTTTGTACAACTTGAATATATATAGTTACGCTTGAACCGAAAAAAACCGAAACCAAGCCGGAAAAAACCGAAACCAAACCGAAAAAAACCGAAACCGAAAGAAACCGAACCGATAAAAAACCAACATACACGGTTTTTAATTTTACAAAAACCGATATATTCGGTTCGGTTCGGTTTTTGGCTAAAACCGAACCGACCCGACCCGTGCACACACCTAGAAAGTAGGAGAAAAATATGAATAAAAAAGGGCATAATTGGCATTAATATAAGCTTAGGGAGGTCACACAATTCAGAAAATATTAAATGATTTTATTTACAAATGGTCAATTATAAATTGGGCCTAAACTATATTATTTTACCTAATGATGAGGTTATCTCTTATTTTCCCGGAAAAAAATACCAATTCCGGTGTCAAACTATTGGAATTGTGGATCTCATAAAAGCCCAACGAAACTTCTTCGATTGGGCCTATAGTCATTGGCATTTGGCAATGTATGTTAATTCTCCACTTCCAAAATCCATACCAATTCCTTGAGGGTTCAAAAGTTAGGGGAATATGATAACAGTTGATTTTGTAAAACCTGCATTTGGTGAAATATATCATATACTTTTACGTTATTAATTTACGTATAATAACACACATGCATGCATATCAATGTACGTGTGCTTACTGAGTAATTAGTTATGTAGATATACCGTATAAAAGAACATGATTTATTTTACCTGGCATAGGATCATAGAGCCATAAAATTCATGAATTTTTTTTTAAAGGGTAAATTACAGCCACACCCCTAAGGTATGCTTAAATAACTGTAAGGTCTCTATGGTATTAATAATTACACTCACCCCCCTGAAAGGTAGTTAAAAACTCTAACAGGATAATGCATTGGATACATTATTCCGATAGGGTTCTAATGGACTATTACTTTTAGTTAGTGGTGAAGATAACAAAGAGTTATGGGTGATTTAAAAAATATTGGGGGAGCCATGTCACCCAATAACTCCCCATAACTCTATGTTATCTCTACAACTAGCTAAAAGTAATAGTCCATTAGAACCCTATCGGAATAATGTATCCAATGCATTATCCCGTTAGAATTTTTAACTACCTTTCAGAGGGGGTAAGTGTAATTATTAATACCACAGGGACCTTACAGTTATTTAAGTATACCTCAGGGGTGTGGGTGTAATTTACCATTTTTTAAAAGAAAAACATCCTTACAATTTGGATATATAAGCCTTAGACATGGCCATGGGCCGGTTCGCGGTTCACTTTTTCCGGAACCGAAATCGGCCCGTACTACACGCGGTTCGGCGGGCCGGTTCACTCCGACTCTGGGCCGGCCCGGAAATATATATATATATATATATATATATATATATATATATATATATATATATATATATATATATATTTTTTTTTTTTTTTTAAATACTTTATGAATAAATAAATTAAAAGAATTAATTTTAAATAGGAAAAAAACAAAATGAAATAAATAAAAGGAGTTGAACTTAATTTTATAGGGAAAAATGGGGGGGGGGGTTGAATTCAAAAAAGAGCAAATAACGGCCGGTTCACTGGGCTGGTTCAGCTTTTTTTCAAACTTTTTTTTTTATAAATTCGGGTGAACCGCCGGGCCACGGTTCACCTGTATCTAGAAGCGGACCCGTCCCGGGGACAACGGAGCGGTTCACCGGTCAACGGTTCGGGTCGGTTCGTCAACGGGCCGGTTCCGTGCCGAAAATCGGCCCATAGCCGTGTCTATAAAAGCCTACGCACCTTGGAATCATCGATGATTTTTGTTTCCCCAAAAAATCAAGAATTCAAACAAGCACGAAACGAACAAATAATTATATTAACATTTAAATAGAGAAAATCAAATCAATATTAAAGTGTATAACTCAAACAAAAATTAACTCCTCTCCATCATTGTCATCCGGAAATGTAACACATTTGTAGACTTTGCATTTTGAACATAACACGCTTCCAGTCTGCCAAACACAACACTTCATATATAAGAGACACGCTTTTTACTCTACGAGAAAGAATATTCTAAATGCACACTAATTATAAAATTTCATCCATTTTTTACCCATAAATCCAAAATCACCCTTCACAAGTATCAAGAAAGCTATTAAATAATTGGGTAAATTACTACTCTCCCACTGATATATGGTTTATTTACGAAAAAATCTCTCATTTTTTTTTTATAATTACACCCATCCTCCTGTAATTTATAGATTTCTTACATTAGCACCTTTATGTAGGAAGTTGGATGTAAGAAACTAACAATCTTCAGGGAGACGGATGTTCTACAAAATGAGCGTTTTCATAAATAGACTTTACCGCAGGGATGTTATTGTAATTTACCCTAAATAATTCTTTCTCTCACATAAATTCTCATTAATAATAAAGTCTAAATAAATAAAAAAACCCTTAAATCTCTAAAATGAGAGATAACACCAGAAACGTAAATGAAGAGGGCAATATCGGGGTTAGTTCTATGCTACATCCGGTGAAGGTTACACCAGGTGAATTTTTATAGTCGATCTACACACACCAATATGGGTGTGTGTATTTGTGTGCACATAAATAGTAAATATCTAATGAGTGTATTTCATCTCGTGTAGCATAGCAGTGTATGTATAATTTAAAATAAGGGGTAATTAATTAATTAATTGAAGTACTTACAGCTCTACAAGAAGGGCAACGGCGGTAAATTCTGTTGTTCTCTGCTCTGACATTAGTCTTTTCCCCTTTACAAAAATCACAAACCAACCAACCTCTCCCACTGCAACCCTCACAAACAATCTCACAATCCACCTTTTCCAAAAATAAATAAATAAATAAATAAAATTATCAATATTAATAACAAGAATAAATAAATCAATAACAATAATAATAATAATAATAATGACTGGTAATAAGTATTATACAAACCTGCTGTTGAAGTGAAGTGCAACTCAAAGGTGTGACATAATTAATCCTAGGTGGTGGATTAAATTGAAATGTCTGATTATTACAAGAAAAAATGAGACGATGAGCTACTGTGTTGTTCATAGCAAGTGCCATTTAATTTAGCTGCTTTTATTTTTAGTAAAGAAGAAGACTTTCTTCTTCATACAAAGAGTTATGTAATATCCATTCATCACCACTCCTTTTTAATCTGCGGTCCTAATTTTTTTTTTTTTTTTTTTATTTATCATATTACAATATTGCCCTTCAGGTTCATCTGACTTTCAGATTAAAGGATCAAATTATATATATATTCTTTTCTTTTTCCAAAGGGTAAATTACAAACACCCCCTGAGGTATGGTCAAATTACAAAAACACCATCTTGTTTGGATAATTACAACCACCCCTCAACTCCTTAAATTTAGTGGAATCTTCGAGATTATACGAAATATTATCACTATTGTACCCGTTTTATCCCATTCAAACTCTACATTATGAAGCAAGATGATCATAATATGTGATTTTTAGCTTGTATATATCAGTTTGTGGTGCATCGGAAACTGTATTTTTTACACAAAACGAGTACAAACTAGAGCACATTTTACGGAATCTAGATGATTATGTTGAATTTGGCACCATAAGGGTGGAGGTGTAAGTAAAAATCATAGTTGAGGGGGTAGATGTAATTATCCAAACAAGAGGAGGGTTTTTGTAATTTGACCATACCTCAGGGGGTGTTTGTAATTTACCCTTTCCCAAAAGATGGCGGCTAATATTATTAGGCAATATTTGACAAAAGAAGCCGGAAGGCTGGAACCTTCAGTACAAGCATGGCCGAAATGTTTAGCAAGAAGAGCATGGGATAGAGAACTATCGGGTGTTTAACAAAATCAAAACGACGAAAGCTACACGAACGAATTAGCGGAAGACATACAATTTTCTATGTAAACACGAAAGGATGATTATGTGTAACACTACTATTAAGCTACTATATATCAATTTGTTCTCCATTCCTATGTATTTTTTTGCTTATTTACCACTTCCTTAAACCTTTTTTCTTTCATTTCCATTGAACTACAAGGGGAGTTAGATGCTATATTTGATTATTTACACTGTGTGAATTTCAACCGTAAATTTGATTAAATAACTACCTGTTATACATACGCGATTACTTCTATGCTACAACATACACTGAAGATTACACACACAGATTGTAGAATATTTTAAATCTACACTCAATCAATGTAGGTGTGCGTTTTTGTGCGTATATGAATGAGAAAAAGCTACCTAGTGTATTTCATACGGTGTAGCATAATATAGACTTACCTACACCTACATGTGTGTGATTATGTGTAAATTTACTTCTGAAATTCACACAATATAAATAATCGGGTGTCGCATGTAACTACCCTACTATATTACATCCTTTCTCTATTGGACAAGAAATCAAGAAAGAAAAAATCTTGGATCATTAATACAACCATAAAATATATAACCTTTTCTTTAAGTGTCCAAAAAAATTCATGAAACAAAATATACAATCTCTCTCAAATAATAATAAAATTAAATAAATAAATCATGCTTTATTATACAACGGAAACTCATCATGATCACCATACGAAGAACGAAAACCATCATCGTCTTCGTCATCGTCGTCGTCGAAATCAACAATGTGATTCAATTCCTCGATCTTCTCGAACGCCGACGCAAAATCCCACCGCTTGTCGACATTCCACTCACAGCAGCACATGCCGATCCTCAGAAGCCTCACCATCTCACCTTCGCCATTCCTCGACAGCCTCATCTCCTTATCGAACACCTCGCCGCTCAACTCCTCCCCCACCACCGAGTTGACCCAGTTCGCCAGGTCGGCGCTCGGCCCCCGCCCCCGTTTCAGGTAATTCGCCGGGAACCGGCCGGTGATCAGCTCGAGTATCAGTATCCCGAGACTCCAGACGTCGGTCTTCCGAGAAACGCGGTCGTTCTGAGCCGACTCCGGCGATTTGTGGGCCACCATGAACTGGTGCGCGTGGTCCTTGCTGATTAAGGGGGATAGCGCGTAGTCGGAGAGGAGTGGGGTGTACGCGCCGTCGAGGAGGACGTTGGAGGATTTGAGGTGGCCGTGTGGGAGGGGTAAATTGGGGAATTCCTTGTAGAGATGGGCTAATCCTCTTGCTACTCCTTTGATTATTTTTAGCCTTGTGGGCCAACCCAGTGGTGGTTGGTTTGGGCTTCTTTTGCCTGTTTAATAAATAATTATTTAAAATAATTAATATCCTAAATTAGATAAATAAGAGAAATGGTAAATTACGAAAAACCCCTAAACTTAGGTTAAATAACGAAAAATACCCTTAACCTATCCGTAATAACCAAAATCCCCTTTGATTAAGTATTGATCGAGGTTTTTAACAGAAAATGTGTAGACTATTATACCTTCTGTTAAATAGTTGAGAAATATGAGAAAATATCTAAAATTGTGTAAAATCTATTCCCTCCAATCATAAAAATTCCATGAAAAGTCACACTATAAGGGGTTGGTGTAAGGCGCAAACAAAGCTCAAGGGGTTTTTGGTAATTACGAATAAGTGGAATGTTTTTCGTTATTTAGCCTAAGCTCAGGGTGTTTTTCATAATTTACCCTATGCAATTTAGTACAACACGTGGGTACTAAATGCAGTAAACTCGTCTTATTTGGTATTCGTTTAGTCCAAACAAATTTGTGGTCGATACGAAAAAGACATCAACTTGGCTTATTGATAAATTGTGCATCGAAGTACCCTAGATATCCAATTCAACCATACAATCGAGCCCTAATAATATTGTTGTTATCGTATCTTGGCTGATCTCACGTGGCATCCAAACGAGGCCTTAAGGAATCAAATTGTATGGTTGAACCAGAACAAGTAGTATACTACACAACTGCCCAATAAACCAATCAATACTAAGGCTTATATATAAGAGCATAAATTTCGGGCCGGGCCCAATATTTATCGAGCTACTTATTTCGGGCCTAAATTATACACACTAAATAGGACCTAATTGTACAATTAATTAATCAGTAAAAATGGAAAAAAAATGTAACATACCATGTAGATGACTAGCCAAGCTGCCATTTTCGACGAAATCAGTGATCAAAAGCTTCTCTTCTTTCGTGTAATAAAAAGCGACAATCGGCAGCAAATTAACGTGCTTTAGCCTCCCAAGCTTCGTCAAGTGCTCGTAGAATTGTTCTTTGCCGGCATTGTTCATTTCTCGGAATCTTCTTACAACGTACGGAAATCCACTCGGAAGCAAAGCCTTGTAAGAAGAACCGAAGCTTCCGCTTCCCAATACTTCGGCCGACGCCCTCAAAAGCTCCTCCAACTCGAATCTCTCTCTGTCGTTTCTCACAAAGTAGAGTTTCCCGTTTTCGATATTCACGTTCTTGTAATTATTAGTTGTTGTTGTCACGTGTTTCTTGTTGTTTTTATTTTTGCTTTTGTTGTTGTAATAAGTTGGAGATTCGATTTGGAGATTGTCGAATGATTTTTGGTACTTTAGAGGCCTTGATCTTTTACGGCATAAGAAGATGAGTATTGTGAAGGCTGCGAGTGAAAAAACGACGACGGAAGCTACGACGAACGCGATTTTCTTGATTGATTTGTTCGGTTTGCATGGATTTAATGGCTTGCCACACAGGTTTTTGTTCCCTGATCATAAGATAATCAAAAGAAGAAATTATTTACAAGAACTTTTTGTAATTATATTTAAAGTGCAAATTACGGTCACCCCGATGTAAGTCCAAATTACGAAAAAAAACCTCTCATATTTGGATAATAATTACAGTTACCTTCCTCAACTATGTATTGTCTAACCAAAAAACCCCTGTTTCATTAGGTAAATTTTACAGTGGACGTGTAAGACAAACATGAGGGATTATTTCGTAATTTAAGCATACCTCAGAGGTTGTCGTAATTTGCCTTATATTTAAAAAAACCAACATGCATAGTTAAAGAAGAGAAATAATATTTAATCTTTTTTTTTTTTAATTAAGTGTTTGACTGTGGATTAGATGATACAACAAAGCCATTGAGCAACGTGCAGACAAGTTAGCTATTATATTAATTAATCAGCAATTATCAGACAACAAGATCTAATTATTTTACATATATCATGGTTTAATTTGTAATAATAAATATTTTTCTAAGACATGATTTTTTTTTTAATCTCATATTAATAATATGAAGATGATCAAATATGTTCAAACAGTTCCATGTAATTTATCAAGAACATCTAAGCATACAAAGAAAAAAAATCTCCGAAACCGAAACCGAAACTGAAACCGAAAAAAACTAACAAATTTAATTACAAAAACTTACCAAGAAATGAACTAACATTCTGATTGACAAGTGTAGGAGGCACGACACCCTCGAGCAAATTATTCGAAAAGTCGACACTCAAATCCGCCTGCCAAAAATCGGGTATCCTCCCTCCAAACCGATTATTCTGAATTTGCAAATCCACAAGCTTCGGCAAACCAAGCAACGACAAAGGAATATTCCCCGTAAAACGGTTATACCCGATCACCACTCTCCTCATACCTTTCATCCCCTTAAAAGCATCGTCCGAAATCGCGCCGCTAAAACTATTATTAGCCAAAAACAAACCCCTTAGCTTCACAAGCTTGTTCACGCCACTCGGAAACGGGCCCGAAAAGTTGTTGTTCATCGCACTTAGTCGAAGCAACGGCAATTCGGAGAGAGATTCGACGTCGATTATCCCGCTTAATCCCATGTCGTCGAGCTTTAATCCCATGAAAGAGCCGTTTGTGCATAAGATTCCGTTCCACGAGCAGAGCTTGTCGACCGGCTCGATCCAGTTGTCCAGCATGGTGGGATTGGTTAGTGATTGCTTGAACTTGAGTAGGGAGTTGGCGTACGCTGTGTCGTCGGATAATGCTGACGTGGACAAAACGGAAAGTGCGAGTAGCCCGAGAAACCAAGTACTTGGATTCAAAACCATGATGATCATGATCTTTCTTCTGTTGTGTGTAGAAGAAGATGGCTCTTCTTTTTATTTTTTTTCTTTATTGCATGATTAATTAGCAGAAATCAAGAATGTAATTTTTTTTGAATTTTTTTTAGAAAGAGAAAAATTAAGAATGTAATGAGGTGAGCATGATATGGTTTTGAAGATTGTAAGAAAGATATTGGAGGAGTGGGTTTGAATGATTAGCTGTTCTTTTGCCGGCTTAATTTATTTTAATTCATTTTATTATTTGGTTATTATTTCATTCAATTTATTTGTGGGGTGGTTATATCTCAGATTCTCTGAATATATTTGGAATTTTGACATATTAATTTTAGGGCAAATTATGGCACACCCCTGAGTTATGGTTAAATTACGAAAAATTCCCTTCTGTTTTGGTAATTACCGCCACTCCTCAACTATGTATTATCTTACGAAAAAACCCCTCCAAAGGTAATTTTAGGGTGTTAATTCGATAAAACCGAACCGAAATTTCGGTTCGCCAACATTTCATGCCGTTTACCAAACTAAATATACAATTTAGTTCGGTAAATAACCGAATTACATAAATTTTATGTAAAAATATTTAAAAAGAGAGGTGGCCATAATTACTCAAACAAAAGAAATTTTTTCGTAATTTGATCACACCATTTGCCCTTAATTTTATTATCTATTTAAGGTGAATAAAAAAACTGGAATTTCGGATTTATATCGGTACAAAATCGGAAAAATTTCCAACCAGAACAAGTTTTTCCATTTCAAATTCTGAAACCTTGATTTTCAATTTTCCGAATTTTTTTTTCTGAACGGAATTAGAATTATTCTAAAAAAATGGATTTTGTGCTAATTCAAATCCTACCATCCAATTCCCACCCCTAATTCCGATGTAATGCAACTAAACGACTAATTTCAGAAGTTGCCGATAATCGATGCAATGCAATGCAATTACACACAATGCACTAAAATCTGCAATAGAGGAAAATGATGTACAAAACGCAAGAAAAAATTACACGACAACCCTTCACGGCAAAGAAGCAGATGCGTTTTGCTGCACAATTTCACAAAGCTGTTTAAGAGTCTCCGATATTTTTCCAAAGCAATCGATAAGTTTATCACCTTGTAGTCTCCTAAAATCAGTTTCCACAGCCTCCGCATTTTTCATTTCCGCCAATTTATAGTCCATATCATCCGCTACATTTCCTTCCAATATCGCATTAATCTGCATCGCGTTTTCCCACAGCATTGTTGCCATTATTTGCTCTCTCGTTTCTACACTGCTCTGCTCAGGCTCGGGTGTGCTGTTAGTGACGTCGTTTGTGTTCCCTTGTTTTTCGTTAATGTTGATATTTTCTTCTTCTTCTTGCTTTATCGTCTTTGCACTCGTGGAGTACCCCCAAGGGTTTAAGGTTTCGAGTCTCCGTTTTTTACGCTTCATTCTCGGCCGTTGCTTCTTCGTACCTAATAATTACGAAATACCCTTGTCCTTAGGGAAAAATATACACAAAATTAGGAAAATAATATATATATCTCTATCTAAAATTTTCAGAGTGGAGGGGGCCATGGCCCTCTGCGCCCCTATGTTGTCTCCACCACTGCAACTACACAAGACAAATTCTATTCATATTACCTATAGAAAACATAAATCGGGATTCTTCTCAAAGACTTCCACGAGCTAAATGATTTTAAAAAGTTCCGATTTTTTTACCCAAACGATTACGGTTCTTCAGAAGTTGGTCCGAATCGCCAAATGCGAACCGAAAAAGGGGTGCAAAAATTTTCATCACTTAACTAACAAGAATACAAATTTCGATCCGAGGTTTGATAATCAAAATACGCCTTCGTCAAGATAAGGTCGACTATTATCCAAATTCATATTTGTTTCCAACATGATAAACTTTAAGAACACTTGTTCAAGAACTATCTTGAAGCTTCTAAGAATCAAACATACTCAAGAATTTCTATCCACTAATTATTCCAATTTTCCAAGTAAAGCAAACTAATCACTATCGACAATGTATAAATCTCAAGCAAAGGAAAATGAAATTCTTAGCCCTAATTAGAGAAAAAAAAAAAATCAATTACCAGTTTCGAGAAAGAACTCAGTCGCTCGGCCATGGGCTTCCGGGTCGGAATCCGGGTCAGTCGCCATGGCCACTTGCTCCTCTTCTTCCGCTACCTTCTTCTCTGCCGCCGCCGCCGCCTCAGCACCACCGGACTTTCTTCCCTTGGCACCAACACACATATCAATTGCGTCGAACAGCTCAACGGGAAGCGACCCATCCGCCGCCGCCGCCGCGTCGTGTTTAACCCGTCTGTACTCGATCAGCAGCTCGTCCCACTTACGTTTGCACTGATTCAAGTTCCGGCTAACCTCTAGGGCATTGCAATTCTCAACGATCTGCTGCCATTTCTGGAACGAAGGGAGTGTGGCTCCCCACTCCGATTCGACGGCGTAGATCTCGTTTACCAGAATTAGGGATTCCTCCGCCGTCCAGTCTGGGGCTGCCCTCGACCGCGTGCAGCGGCGCGATCCCCTCGGTTCATCCTCCATTTCCGTCGAGAATTGAGGTGAATTTTGAAGGGGGTGACATCTGCTGTTCAGTCCAGAGTAAAAAAAAAAAAAAATTGTATTTTTTTTTTTTTTATCTACGTTTATTTTTTGAAAATTAAAAGAAATATATAAAAGGGTAAAATTACAACGACCACCTGATATATGATCAAATTACGAAAAAAAAATTCATGTTTGGGTAATTACAACCACCCTTAATTACAAATCTTCTTACACGTCCACTCTTGCGGTGTCCAATTTAGTGGAATCTTTTAGATTATATGGAGCATTCTCAAATTTTTTGTCCGTTTTATTCATTCGAGCTCCACATTTTGAAGCAAGATGATCATAAGATGTCTTTTGGCTTGTAAATATCAAATTGTGGTGCATCAGAAACTGCATGTTTACACAAAACGAGTACAAATTAGTGAACATTCCACGGAACCTAGAAGATTATGTTGAATTTGACACCATAAGAATGGACGTGTAAGAAGATTTATAGTTTATGGCGGTAGTTATAATTATCCAAACATGAGGGGGTTTTCGGTTGTAATTTCCCCAAATAAAACAAATATAGGGTAAATTACAAACACCCCCCTGAGGTATGGTCAAATTACAAAAACCCCCCTCTTGTTTGGATAATTACATCTACCCCCTCAACTATGATTTTTTCTTAGACCTCCACATTTATGGTGCCAAATTCAACATAGTCATCTAGATTCCGTGAAATGTGCTCTAGTTTGTACTCTTTTTGTGTAAAAAATACAGTTTCCGATGCACCACAAACTGATATATACAAGCTAAAAATTACATATTATGGTCATTTTGCTTCATAGTGTAGAGTTTGAATGTGATAAAACGGGTACAAAAGTGATAATATTCCATATAATCTCGAAGATTCCACTAAATTTGATGAGTTGAGGGGGTGGTTGTAATTATCCAAACAAGAGGGGTGTTTTTGTAATTTGGCCATACCTCAGGGGGTGTTTGTAATTTACCCAACAAATATATAAAATTGGTGCTAATAGCGACTTGTAACTCTTAAAAACGAAACCACGTTTTTCAAGAATAAAATTGCCTGTGATCTAACTGTAGAGAATTACAATCCGGTAGAGATGAATCGGAAATTTGGTGGTGGCAAGCAGCCGACGGGAACTCCGTCACTGGCATGGTCAACCATCGTCGTCGTTGCGTCCCTCCTCGCCGGAGCTTCGATTGTGCACAATATCTACAAGCCTGATTTGGTATTTTACTGTTTTTGTCAATGTCCCTTAACTGTTCGACGAAATGCCCCACTGATGTCTCTTTTTGAATGTGAATTTGTGCAGAGACTCCCTCCGGCGGGAAACGTCGATGAGCATGAGGCGGACCAAGTGGAGAAGCTGCAGAACTGAGATTTTTTTTATGCAGAATTTCAGGAATTGATTGAATAATTGTGTCATACTCCATCATCTCTAGCATAGATAGATGATGGAATATATATCGTCTTTACTTACTTTTACTTGTTATGTACTTGAGGATAGCATTCTGGCAAACTCTAATGCTTCATTTGGATCGAAAAATCGGAACATTTAAATGGGGAATTTCAAATCAATACAACAAGATTATATTGTTGGTTGTTTGTTTGTCTTTGCACCGGGAGTCGTGTTGTAACAAGTGCTCAAATGTTGGTATTTTGTATTTATTGATCAAAAACAGGGTTTTATATAGATGTTACACCCGGTGAAATACACCACATGATCTTGAACTATTGATCTACACATAGCAACACATATCCATGTATATGTGTGCTTAGTAGATAATTATTTATATAGATCTACGGTTCAAAAACCACCTGGTGTGTTACACCAGGTGTAACATCTCATAGACCTCATAGACCAAAAATCAGGTTGTAACTTGTGAAAGCCAACCAATAACTCCGATGTGTTCTTTTTGTGATTCTTCTAATTGAGGAGTTTTTAGTGCCCTAATCGAGTCTTTTCATTTTCCAACTGAAACGGGATTTTGCTAATAAAAATAACACAATTGAGTTTTTGTTTCAAGATTTGGGTAACTGCCTAAATCAACAAACATCTTTATTGTGGTAGATTTCTAGATTTCAAATTCGATCTTATTTGGAGTCGTTTGAAATCTTGTTTCCGAATAACTTGGCAGACAGAATTCCTCAAATGAGAATATTCCCCATTGTGTGAAAAGGATCCTCAAAAATAAAAACAATAAATTAAAAGGGGCTTTTGGAAATCGTAATAGTCTCACAAGAGTCCTCTCTACAAAAATAAATTACTACTAAAACGCATATGATCTTTCTTTGAAGGATATAGATGAACCCATTCGAGTCTAAGAATAGAGCCAAAAACATCGCTCGTTTCAAAAGTGCAATGATGGGAGCCATCTTTTTCAACTAAGTCTAGTAATTGCAATACATTTGAAGATGCTAATACAAAAGGAAACCCGTAAATCAATTTTCTTCGGGACATAAATGAGCAAGAGCCACGCCAGAAAAATGAGTGGTTTCGATTGGCATCAGCTCATGTTTCGACCATTGGTTCAGGACTAGATGACTCTGCCTGAGATTTGTTGGATTGCCGAACGGAATTGAAAAGAATGTCCTTGATGACCTAAATGAATAGAAATAAAGAAAGTGTTCATCACTCTTTTTCGACATAATTAAATAATGCGTGGGCATAAATTTAGGAATATTATTACGTTTAAACCTTACCTGTGACATTAATCCATGGACTTGCTCCACTGTTATCTTTGCACTGTCACGAGTAATCTTGGTAAGTTGAGATTCTTCCTGCAGTGGATAAAGACACTTTGTTCGTTTATAAGTGGATTCGTGAATAAAATAACAGGACAACAGGGTGTTTGATAACTAAGAATGCACGATAGGCAAAAGCCTAATCATAACTTCATTCACGAATCATATCAAATGATGTGAACCTCGTTTTTCAGTTGACATTTTGTTCATTATAAGTTACATCCTTTCAAATGATAAGCCAATTGTTAACAAGCATATCAAGTAATGGAATTCTGCCTTCCTGCTTACCTATCAATTTATTCATTGATGCATTTAGGGTGGCGAGAGTAACTATGTTTGTATTTCAGATATTCAAATTTTGTAAGTGATATATAGTTGGAAATCCAATTCAAGGGAATAATACATTTTACTAATGCAACTTAATGACAGGTGCTACATAATTTCAAGGAAATCTATCATGCTGAATGATAAATTTTCTTTCAGAGAATCAAATGAAGACTTGCACACCCATACTGAATGAAATTCAGCAACCTGTCTATCCTTTTTTTTTTCAAATATCACAGAATGAAAAATGATAAGGACTATACAATGTCAACGACCAAAGGAAACAGAAAACACGATAAAACTGGAACAACTTTTGTCAAAATTGTGAATGAATGTAGAATACATGTTCCAATTAGTCAAGATGAAACATATCTTAAGCAAATCCCAAATAGAATGAGTTAGACTGTAGTCAGGTAAGTGGATGGGTTGAAAGAATTTCAGTTTGACAAATCTTGTGTTTGAAGACATCAAACACTGGTGAAAATGAATGGTTATGGACTGTACGACTAAAGTACATAAAGCAAAAGAAAACACAGAAAACCAAGAAACAATATGAAAAATCTTTGTGGTTAGAATAATTGACAGACCTCTTTCTTCCTTTGAGGGGCTGTTATCAAGGACCCAAAGCGTGAATGGGACAACTGACTTTCTGCTTGCTCTATTTTCTCGGCTGCACGAAATTAAAAGCACAATGCAATAAATTGGCATGACTCCCGGTAACTGAAGTGCCCTCTATGCAGGTAATGACTAAAATAACAACCTTGATAATTGATACTGTGAAGAAATTAAATACTTGCATGGTAACAAGAAAATTACCTAAATCTGAGATTTGACCAGCAACGTAGTCTCCGTTACCAAGCAAAGGAGAAGAAGAAAGTGTGTTCACCCAATACTTATTCCAAAGTAGGTCCAAGAGATGAGAATCCAAACCCGACTTGAAGTACGTGATGTCCAATGAATAATACTACAAATAACAGGACTTGATTAAATGAGCAAATTCCAAAAAGAAATTGTCATATAACGTGCATCTCTGGGTGAGTATAATCACCTGTTTACAGTGCACGCCGAAGTCCTCGATTTTATTCAAGGGGATTGTCTGATACTCGGAGACAGGTTCATCTGGAGGCTTGTACCCCTCAGGGTATGTCCTGAAAGCACCAATATCAACTTTTCCAGCAGAAACAGTCCTTGTTGGATCTATAACCACAGCTAAAAAGGGCTCTTGGAATTGCTGGTTAAGCATTTGTGTGGATACATCTATACCAGAAAGCCAACACCCGTAACCAGGATGAGAGTGATACCACCCTACTACATTCTCCAGACGACCCGCCTTCATCCAAGACAATGAACAACAAGTAAATTTAAGGCAAGAAAGAGAACATATTACAGGTCAAGTGTATATAATCAAGAAAATCATGCACAAAAAGTCAATTACTGTGAACAGAAGTAGTTTACGATTAGAAAAATGGGATGTATGAAAGGTACTATATAAGTAATGTTAAGAGACTGTTTTCTACTTGAATTTTTGTAATCCTTGTTGACAGCAATTTTTTCTTTCCCTAATACATATACAAGTAGTAAACTGGTGGAGGTACATGAAGTTAATGTTAAGAGAGTTTTCCTAATCCCTAGCACAATGATTGATATTTTCTGTAAATTCTTTTTTGTAGCTAGGGTTAGTCTATTTCCGTGCCTGATTAACATAGTGCCTCTTTGACTAAACTGATAAAGAACCCCAGCTGATAGCCAATTGAAGGAAATCAAAATTGGGATTAATTTCGGTTTAAAGCCAAAACCTAATTATAAACAAACTACTCCATCATGCCACACTAGTCATGCCCGAAAACAGTATTTAGGATATAGAACCATTTCACATCAACTCGCACATTCCCCAAATTCGTAACCTTTTATCACGCACGAACAACTCTAAAAATTAGATGGGGAGGTGTAATTATTTATATGCGATTGTGTTTATAGGATGTCCACTAAAATTATTTACTTCTTATTCCCTCTTTAAGGGCATCACAGGTTGTCGGAGGGGAAGTAACAAGTGCTGGTGACGACTTAGGGTTCTACTTTGCGGAATAATTCGTGTCTACATTTTACATCTGCGAAATAGCCACAAGTCTTCCTCAAATTTACAACACTATGCTGCTCAAAACAATGCCCTGTTACAAAAATCCTAAAACCCTACCCCTAAATTCAACCTCTCTAAACCTTCTCATCACAAACACCATGCCGAATAAATTCATTTATTAGTTAAAAATCATCGCAAAGGAGGAGAATTTAATCAACAAATAGAAATTTAAAGCATTATTGGGAAGGGGGGAAAAGAAATTACCTGTTTATTAGTCTGGGAATAATCAACCATATACTCATAGGCATCGGCCTGCGCATTAACCCTAGTCTCAGTGCCCTCAACGGGTAGGGCAAAAGCGTCCATCACAATAATCGCATCTCCGTCGGTCTTTCCCTGCATGAGCCCCATGACCTCAATCGTTCCGCCGGAGCGTGCGTGCACGACCATCTTGAGAAGCGCGAGTGCAGATATCTTCACGCGCTTGAAGAAGTGTGGGTCAATCGACCACGGTTTCTCTTGCTGGAACTTGACCTGCGCCGCCTCATCGTAGTAGAAGATGGCGTCCGACGCGGCGGAGGACGAGTCCGCGGCGTCGGCGGCGGTCGTGACTATGTTGTTCTCCAATTCCCAAGTCTGCCGTGCAATCGTTGATGAGGAGAAGAGATCCATTGTTGAGGTAGAGAGAGAATTTTGTAATTGGGAGACTGCTCAAAGTGTTTTGGTGTTTCTTCTGCTTTTGCTATGTTTTATTGTTTTACATTCAAGGCTTATTTATAGTCTTAAATTTTCGAATTAATTGTTTTTCTTTTCAAATTAAAAAATAAATAAAAGTTTGAGATAATTCATAATTCACTACAGCCTAAAACCTATGTAATTATATTTTCCTAAATTCGGACAAGAGCTGATTTCTCGAGTTCATTCCTACTTAACATCAATTTCAATTTGACAGGTGATCAAACAATCATAAACGAAATCGAAACAAGAATTCCTATTTAACATCAATTTGACAGATGATCAAACAATCATAAACGAAATCGAAACAAGGCACATGGCCGTGTCCATGTCTAGGTGTTTCTTATATAATTTGGAATATCTTTTTTGATTTCTTTTCTTTCTTTCGATTATTTTAATTTTTGTTTTGAATGGAAATCTAAATTATACATTATTATTATTATTGTAAATCATGATTTTCAATCAAAAGTGGAATTTAATAGAACTGATTGAAAAATACAGGCCTCTGCAAAAACAAACGGCTCATAAATTAACTAAAATGATCTAAGCTCTAAATAACACAGTATACCTAGAACATCATCCTAACCAAAAATAAAATAAAAAATAGAAAAAGGTTTGTTCTGATAGTGTGAATTGACTGGTTCAGCCATATGGCATCCTTCCATTTACCTCTTTGATTGTTTGTACCCGATTTTCGCACTCCTAGGTGGCGATTCTTCACATTGCTCGACTAAACTATTCGGAGAATCACTTGCCACGTCATCAACTTCAGTTACGCTAGGCACTTCCATGAAAGCTTCACTTAGAAGCACGCAATTACCTTCAACGTTGATTATATTCGTCGACTCACTGTACAAGAGAGCCAGTGTCATTATTCTTAAGTCAATTTACAACGCTACAGTTGAGAAGGAAATATCGTTTGTCAATTCACCTGGCTTTAGATGATGATAAACCATTTTCATACGGCATTGCTCCGAATTCAGCCACCTCGGTTACTGGAGGTCCAATTGACTTATCAGTTGAATGTGGATCTGCGAAAATCGAGATTGAGATTGACTGAAACTTTACTGAATATTGAGAAAAGAAAAGGACTGTTTAGTTGAAACTACTATTAAGCTGCATTTGTCCACGAGTACAGTTTCCGAAAGATCGGAGTATATATCGCCTTCATAATTGTAGTTTCAATCTGACAACATGGGAATAAGAAATAAGCACAGATGATTTCTTTAAAACACGTTGTGCATGGATCTCGTTAGGTAGTCATTACATACGAATTAGTTCCAATGATGCGCTTACTTACAACATAAATCTGTGCTTATTTAAAATGCGAGAAAAATTATCGATTGCGTTGGTTTTCTTCAACGAGTTCCATGACGGCATCAATCAGATGATATTTCTTATGAACGATCCTCACTTGGGAATATCCACAGATGCAATTTAATTGTACACTTGCCCGATAACATTGAGAACCAGTTTCAAAACTCCATATCAAGAGCTCAATCAAGTAATAAAAGAGAACATTCAAACATAATATTATAACACCTTCCTCACTACCCAAGTAACATTGAGATTCAGTTTCGAAACTCCAAGTCAAGAGTTGAATCAGACAATTAAAAAAATAAGTAAATTATTAGGTAAAAGGGAAAGTCCAATTACCAGAATGCCGTTTCCAAGCATAATTGGGGGTGTCAGAGTATGGAAACTTAGATGTAGCGCATTCTCCATCAATCTTGATAGCATTTGACTCCTTTAAAACAATGAAATTGAAATGCAATCTAAGACACTAGAAACTGCATTGGGAAATTTCACATGTGTGTGGATGCCATTCGCACAAACCAACTTTTAAGGTTACAACGAACTTTGCTAATTAATTACCTCGTTAATTCCAGAAACAGAAGCAGCTGCTTTGAAAGACAGTGCTTCTCTGGCCTGACCATCTCCTCTAGACTCCAAAGCTGAAAAGGGCCAAAAAATGCAAAGCAGTGTTTTTCAACTATTAACAACAAAGCAAAATCAGATTAGTCGAGTTCAAAATTCAGACAAGACACAGACTAACCTACAGGGGCAAGACCAGAGATAAGTCCAACATCCATTAATTGGTCTACTGGCTTTGTTTTCCAGAAATTTTCTGGTAAAGCTGTTATCTCTGCTTTACCAGTTCCTATAGACTCCTCCCTAGTTAGTCCAACTGCAAACAGTGATGGATCGATTTTGGCGGGTGGTGTGCGCAGCATATATTCGGTTGCCTTTGAGCGCACTCTCCTCAACTCGTCTTGGATATTCCATGATCCAGATGGAGGAGAATTTCGTCTCTGAATAACAGCAATAGATGATGATGAATAAGAAAGATAAATAGAAAAGAATCAGGGAACTGAGGTGAATGGAGGGACCCAATAAAGGAAGAAACTCGCAACTTCTCAACATTAGTAAACATATTATCTATACAAGTTTTAATCATATGCATTACGTTTACAATGTGCCATGAGAATTGGCAATCATTGTAACAATATGACAGGAACTAAGTATCCTTTAGTTGGGCTACACTCACATCAATTGAACCCTTCAGTTCGACATAAAATTTTCTATCTCTTGTTAATTTCTTGAACTGATGAAAACATTGACATGCATGTACACAAGCAGAAGAGATATTGACACAAATTACCCGTTACAGTTTACGAGAGATTCGACTTTCCTGGTGCATGAATGGAAGCGTAAATTTAACAAAAAAAGATTGAGAAATGCACCATTGATGAAGACAAATAGTCGCGGTTAACTGAATCTGGTGTTCCTTCCTTGAAAAGCTTCATCCTCAATGTCAATGGGGATCTAAATTCAACATGTTTCGTCGGAGATACCCAAGGCACCTTCTCTTTCATATAGGATCTGGCCACTTCCACAGGAGATCCAACTCCACTTTCTACCTGCTTTATCAAAAATCAATAACATCAAATGACACAGTTTTCAGAATCATATTTCTTTGTAAAGTTCGGAAACATTTCAAATAAAAAATTACGAAGCCATTGCCTCGTTGGTATTGGGGTGGGGAGGGTAGAGTTAGGTCTAGGGTTCAATTCCCTTTAGGTTCACTTGTAGGCCATTTATAAGGCCTTTTTTTAAATCCAAAATCAAGCGAGGGCAAAAAAGACATATATATATATATATATATATATATATATATATATATATATATATATATATATATATATATATATATATATATATATATATATATATATATATATATATATATGTCTGTGTGTGTGTGTGAGTATTTATATCCAAGTTAAAATCAATGAAAGGTAGATCTATGACAGGTATAAATTTGAAGCTAAACAGGTAACGAAAATCTCTATGACCTATCACATAAAATTATGACTAACATGTTCAGATGTAGTCGAATTACGGTTGCAGCTTCCATGAGCCAGCTCAGTGAGTGAACTTGAACCCGCTTTCTTCTGTTGAAACCAATTTTTCGCTTCCACGACAGCTTTATTAGATGCATTGACATCTTCTGTTCATGAAAATGATGATTCTATAAATGCTTACAAGATTCATCTGTAAGATAGTCACTAGATTTGGTAAAGCAGGCAATACCGTGGTCAAGTAATCCTCCAGGAAAATTTGCAAGAGATGTTCTCTCTCCAGCTTCTGTCGAACAGTTCATTACTCGTGAATTAAGAACTTTCATCAGCCTATCCCTCTCTTCCCTGATAATAAAACCAATAAATAAGATAGCAAATTTGCTGGATAACAATTTCATGAATTGTAGATATTTTGCCGCCGAGTGCACTAAAGATGCTGGGTTAATAAGAGTTGCAGGGTTCAACTGAACTGTTGGAAAATGCAGAGGTTATTCATCAAGCCTTAGTAGTATATCTCTCTCAAAAATAAATAATCAGAACTAACACCATCCGTGGAGAGAAACAGAATTTACACACACTTAAGAATAAGAACTCAAAGGTTTAACAAATGACCTATTTATCTTGAAACATCAAAACAAGTAGTTTTTGCAGAAGTATATTCACACTAAAAACTAAAAAGCAGATGATTTTTGAAGTTTCGGAAGTTCAAATACAAGTTTATAAAGAATAATAATCATAAAGTTGTCAAGCAGAATACCTCAAGGTTTTGGCAGTTACCTCGAAAAAGTCTCCTGCATAACAAGCTGCTCTATTAACCTCTTGGTTTCAGTCCTTTGCACACTAAATTGAGACTCTTGCCCATGATGCATCACTTCTGCTGAAGTTAATTTCTTCTAACAAAAAGATAAAGCAATATAATTGATTATTTTGATTATTAGCTTAAAAGACATAGAAACAGGAAATTACTATATAGCATCAAATGAAGTAGCCAGTCTCCCGCATTTGCTATACTAAGTATTTAAAGAACATTAAGGAGAATAGCACAAGCAATATGAATAACCAGCACATTCATAAGCATTTCGTAACAAATATAGATCAACATGTCTCCAAGATATCATCAATGTGCAAAGGAAATAGCAAGTTATTTATTTTACCAGACCCATTAAGAACTTGAAACCATTTCGATTAATTCCTTTTTTACACCAAATTTCAACAACTAGTAAAATAGATCTTCATTCTTGCTATTACAACTTCATTTCAAGCTCAAAGAGCGAAAGAACTCTGCACCCAGTCATACTCAAATGTTTAAAAACTGATGTGAAATTCCAGACATAGCAAAGTTAAGAGGTTATCCTACCCCCTGGGAATATATCTTCTGCCAGAGATCTTTTATTTTTCAAAATCTAACATACGGAATCTTACATTCCTACTTACTGATGAAAATAAATAGTACAGCCCTACAAAGATAAGATAAAAGTTCAAAGGTAGGGGATTCTTTAGTGCTAAATTAATATCCTCAAGTTTCAATCTTCATATGCAAGAAGAAGCAGCGAGTTACCTCAGTTAATGCATTAAATCCATCTGAAGGGCTTTCATACTCATTAATATTGTCAACATCGTCATCTGCCAAACAAGAATGTGACAAGAAACATACATAAAAGGTCAGAAAGAAAGAAACAAATGTTCAGGCATTAAAGTTTTGTTTTCCCTTGGGCATTTGTCTAACCATAGAACATACTTCACCAGACATAATTCCAGGAACAAGGGAAAAAAAGAGGGTGAAAAAATTTTGGAGAGAAAAAGAGAGTAACTATTCGATTTTCTCTTCCCATAACTTGCAACTTTCCACTTCCATCTATTCCCCCACTCACCCATCCCTGCGTTCTCTATTGTTATTTAGCATATTAGCATCTAAAGAAACGAAAAATAAATATATACAAAAAACAAAACAAAAAACAGAAGTACTTCTTTGTTAGGTTTTGCATTGAGGATGTTCAGCTGCAAAAATAAACAAACACTCACTTTTAATAACCATTAATGAAGCCACAGATTTTCAAGTGCTCGGTTTTTCTCTAGAACGTATATGCACTAGGCTGAAAACAAGCCAACCTTCTTAAAACTCAAAATTGATTGTCAAAAGCTCATTTATATTTTATACTGAAGTTCATATACATATCAATCAAGCTCCAACACTTATTTTTATTTTCTTTGTAATTTTTTAAGGCTCTGAGCTAAAAAACTAGTTAGATGCAACTAAAGCTCATCTAAACTAGATTTATACAATAATCGAAAAAAGCTCCGGATTTGGCTTTAATTCATTATAAACTTCTTTCGCTAAGGCAATCTTCCACCAAAACCCCCAACCCACCCACCCACCTCCACCCAATATAACTTGGTTACATCGACTTCATCAATTTCAGCCAGAGAACAAAGGAAAATAAACACGAAAATATGACTACATGCTTCTGAGAGTAAAATTCAAGCAGATAGTAACAAATACAGCACATCAGGGACATGCAATTAAGCTCACATACACGAGCACTAGATGAAAACAACACTAAAATAAAATAAAATAAAAATAAAAAAAGTCGGAGAAAGAACAACATACGAACCTGAATCAGAGTCCTCTTCATCAGAGGAAGACTCGGAAGCAGAGAATATCGCGGAAGAGAGAATTTTTCCGGCACCAGAAGCGAGGGCGCGAGCGGAGGGTATAACGACGCCGGTAAACCAATTAGGGCTTTTAGGAAGGGGAGACGGCGGGGGAGGACGGTCGTACGGGGTGGCGGAGAGACGCTGTCTCCTCCGATTGGTGACATTTTTTCCGCCGGCGCGGGAACGAGAGCCGGGGACGGTGGCCATTTCGGGGGCAAATTGGAAAATTTGAAACGGAATGATTTGATTTCGTTAGTTTCAGCTGTTTTAACTTTTGGTTTCTCTCTCTCTCTCTTGAATTTCCTTTTTACCAATTTTATTAATTATAAAAATAAGAGCAACTCCAATTAGAGCATCAAATGGATTATCAAATCCATTAATTTCCTTTTTTATATCCCAAAATTAAAAAATCTACTCCAATTGGAGTATCAAAATGAGTAAGTATTTTGATAATCTACCTCTCCGTAAATAAAAATACATCCTGGAAATTGAGTTATCAAAACAATAACCACCTAAACATGCAATCACAAAATGAAACGTGGCAATTACGAATAAAACCACTAAAAAACTTCCAATTGATTATTAATTTTGATAACCATGATTGGAGTAGATGAATTATAAATGAATATTAAAATATTATCTTAATTATCAAATAAATATTTTATATTTCAATTTTGATGTTTTGCATTGGAGTTGCTCTAATAAAATACTTAATATACGCACTTAATGAAAAAAAATACTATATTTACTATATTTGTGTAATGCAAATAAATTAAAAAAAAAATAAAACAAAAGGGACATGTTTTATTCCTCATAAATCTTGAAACATGATAAAAATTGTTCTTGTCCATATAACAAGATTTAGGGTAAATTACAGCCAAAATTCTGAGATAAGGTTAAATTACGGAAAAAAAAAAATATTTTATCTGGGTAATTACAACAACTCATCAACTATGAATCTTCTTATATGTCCAATCTTCCAATGTCAAATTTAGTGAAATCTTCTAGATTATGTGAAATATTCTCCAGTTTGTACTTGTTTTACCAAATTCGACCTCCACGTTTTGAAACAAGATAATCATAAGATGTGTCTTTTGACTTGTAAATATCATATTGTGGTGCATCAGAAACTACATTTTTGCACAAAAATAGTACAAACTAGATAACATTTCTTAGAATCTAGAAGCATCTGTTGAATTTGAATTTTGACATCTTAAAATAGAGACGTATAAGAAAATTCATAGTTGAGAGGTGATTGTAATTACCCAAACATAAGGACTTCTCTCATAATTTTACATTACATCGAGAGTGGCCATAATTTACCCTAAGTTTTATTATGTTTAGTTGCTCTTCCTCCATTCTCATAGCAAGTCTCTATTTATTTAGTTTCTCACAAGTCACAAGTCTTGCTCCATGACTTATTCTTCTTAAAAAATGAACCAATTCAAATGATTATTTCATTAATTAAACAAATAAGATTCAGTTATTTAGATTAACAATTTAAGAGATAACCACTTTATGAAAGTAACAAAATTGTAACATATTTTTCAAAGACTTAAAACATGTTTGGTCTAATTGGTTCAAGATTTGACCCTTTTACCCCCCATTGCTTCGTTCGAGTTGGAGCATCTTATTCCAGTCTTTTTAGTTGGGCCACACAAACATCAGAATCAAGAGCCCAGTGGGCCTTCCCTTATAAATATGCCATTTGTTTTATGCTACACTCGATAAATTTTATCGGATTATAATTTTTATATATGTACATTTATGAGTATTTATACATTCTATATATAGTTATTTGATTGTGTGTATCAAATATGAAAAATTGTTGGTGTATTTTATCGGATGTAGACTTTAGGTTGACTACTTAAAGGAGTTTATTAAAGATTTTTTTTTTTTTAATAGGAAATCATTCAAGCATATTTTTATCAAAAAAAAAAAAAACAAAAAAAAGTTGTTACAAGGCTTTTATTTTCATTTAAAAAAAAATAAAAAGTGCCTTTATAAGAAGATTATATCACCATTATATCACCATTAAATGTTGTCATACTAACTAATAATCTTATTTTGATTCTTCTCTATACAATTTAATAAATGGTAAAATTGGTAAAGATAAATTAATTATGCATTGACTACTTTGGAAATCTTATCATACAATTTGTTAATAGGATGTGCGATGGATGTCGTTTCAGTACTAATAATATCATTTTGACTTAAAACATGATTTTGATAATGTTCAAGTCTAAGTTTGGCAAAACTCAAAACACAAAATTGGTAATTCCTTAAATTAGCTTTTGAATGCAACTTGAATCACTAAGATTGGACGTCGGGTAATAAAGATATGCATGAATCAATGAACATTGCCCACAAATTTGATGTTTTGAGGTATCTGAAATTCAAAATGTAATTTATTCATGCATAAGTTTATCACCAGACATTCAGTCTAGTTGATTCAACTTGGATTAGAAAGCCAATTCAAAAGAACTACAATTTCGTGTTTCGAATTTTGTCAAAACTAGACTAAAAAATAGTCAAAATCACATTCAAAGTCAAAACAATAATGTAATAAAATTAAAACGACATTTAGCATTTCAGGTTATGAAAAGATAAAATAAATTATTTTGTTCAATAAGACTAATTGAAATAGTAAGTAACCAAATTTTCATAAATTCATGAATCGAATCATGCAGATTTGTAAATAATTTTTTGACCAGGAGATCTTGTGATTTTGTTGATTACTTAATATATTTATTTTCTCAACAATAAATAAAATATTGCTAGAATTATCAAAATATTGATATTATTATTTACTTATTACCAAAAGACAATAAAGTACGAAATTCGGATTGTTCAAATATAAAAAAAAAAAAAAAAAAAATCGAAATCTACAAAATCCGGAAATTCCATTCTGATTTCCACCCCTAAAATAATTTATTTATGAAAAAAAATATGAGAAAAGTCAATAAAAACTAATTCATTTACCACCACCCCCATTGGCATCTTTGGCCTTGCATGATTTTCGCTCTATCATACAAAAACTAATCATTTGTTTCTTCCTTTCGTTTCAATTCTTTTTTTCATATACTCTCTTCATTTCATCAATCCCTTTTACCATCTTCTTCTTCTTCTTCTTCATTCAAATGGTAAGGAAAACGAGAAACAATACGCTTTTCGTCGTTTTCTTTTTTACGTATATCCGTCTAAGGTGCACATCCATTTATGTATTCATATAATTTTATTTTATTTTTGTTCGTATAATTTTTCTCCTATCGGACCTGCGTTGCGGCTTTTTAGGTTATTTCGTAATAAATTTCGCGATAAATTCTAACGTTCTTTGATATGAACATGTTAATGTGAACGCTAGTCATTTGTTCGATTGCTTGATTGACGTTGTGAAACTTCAAATTTATTCGAAATTTTCTTTTATTTTCTTCTGTCGAATTTATGTTTGATATGTGTAGATTGTGGAAAAGAAAGAAAGTTTCCATTCGTACAATTTGGATCATGTGTAAATCCCATATTTTTTCCGTTCATCTTTCTTTAACATTGTCAAATATAGTTACTAGTTCCTCGATTCTCTAGCAGGCGACATGCAAATTCGAAATTTTTTTAAAAAAAAAAAATCCGATTAAATTATGTGGTCGAAGCTAATTTATGCAGATGTCTATTTTTGCCAGGTTGTCTGCCTAAATCTGCCAACTTTCTGTTGAAGACAACTATTTGAAAACCAGAAGAAGGAAGAACCAAATTTTGTGTCTTGACAGGTATGATTCACCTAAACCTCCATTTATTTTAAAAAAAAATACCCTCTTTAAAAAGAATATTTATTTATTCCTCAGAAAATGGCAACAATAAGAAGAAATGCTGCTCCAGAAAAAGAAAAAAAGATTGGGGTATTATTGTCTGCTTCACAGACAGGAACCAAAAGAACAAGCCATGATTCAATTACTGCAACACCAAAACGAATCCCGATTTATCCGAAACCCGCAGCAAATTCGAACAACAATGTCTCTAAGCCAATGGTCAAAAAACCAGCCCCCACTCAGAGTACTACTACTACAACTGCCCCTAAATCGACACTCGCAGCAAGAAGATCAACCTTAGACAAAACTCCAATAACACAGACACCAAAAACGCGAATAATCTCAACTAATAATCCGTCTATTCGGTCTTCTTCTTCCTCGATTTCTGCGAAAACCAGTGTTCCGCAGAAACCGGTTCCCGGCAAGAACTCGAATGGAGTGACTAAGGATGTGGTGAAACCTATAGTGAAGAGGAGCATCACCACCGTACAGAAGCAAGACATCACTAAAAAACGTACTACTACCAACAACGACGAAAAAGTAGTGACTAAGGATGTAGTGAAACGTACCCTCGGTAAGAGCATCACCGCCACTAAGAAGCAAGAGATCACTAAACAGAGTCCTACGACTACTACTACTCAGAAAATCACGAGGTCGAATATATCTAAAGGCCCGGAACCCGAAATTCATCCCGAACATCAAGAATCTTCCGTTGATGCAGATGAAGAACAGAAGGTTCTTCAATCTGCGAGCAACGGCGAGAAGGGTAATACAGTCAATTACGAGGCGGACGATCAAGAACCGTTGAATTTTGAGGGAACTGAAGATGGGGGCGATGATCAAGATACCAAGGCTGTGACTGATGAGGATTTTACATTTTTGGAAAACCAGGACGACCCTCTCGTTATCGAGACACAAGAACCAGAGGAGCACAAGTCATATGTTGAAGAGATCAAAAGCATGCAAAACGAATCAGAAGAACATAGTACGGATACTATGAATACTATGAATGAAATAAACAGCAGTAATAATGGTGAAAGTGTTGCAGATAATAAACCCAATGAAGAGGCAGAAGAAAAGGAGGTCGTTGAGGTGAAAGAAGAAATAGAAAAACACGAAGAAGAAGAAGAAAAAAAAATAGCAGAGGAAAAGAAAGAAGAATTGGCTACTGAAGAGTTCAAAGAACAAAAGCAGCAAGTAGCAGTCGAGGAAAAAAAGCAAGAACCGGCACATACGGTTACAAAACAACAACAATTTTCAGGACAAGGGAAGAAGGATTCACCAGTTTCTAACAATGTGATCGAGGAGACCGCGAGCAAGCTTCGTCAGCAGAGGCAAAACAAGGTCAAAGCTCTCGCAGGGGCATTCGAGACAGTCATATCTTTGCAGTAAACTAAAGTGATCTAACAGTTCATATAATATGCTTAGGTTTCTTGAATGAAAAAAAAAAAACAGACTTCAATTCAGACAGGAGTTGGTAGATTTATTCATCACAGTATAACTTGTTGTTTTCATGGTTGGTTATTACAAGGAGATGGTAATCCTATATGTATTTTTTTTCCTAAGATTTTTTTTCCCCATTTATCGCCTTTTAGTTATATGTACAAGAACATCACTAGATTATAATTTCGAGTTTTTATAGAGGATGATTGATTTTTTTTTATGGCTTAGCAGCAGTGTCTTCTCAAGTTATCCTCATTCGTTGTGCATTTGGATTTGAGGAAGGATTTCAAATTACTCGATATAGAGTGAATTTCAAACCCGCCACAATAACTCAAAAAAGAGTTCAAATTGAGCTAAAGGATTTGAAATCCTTAGCTCAAATCATCCAATCCGAATGCAACCTAAAGGTTTCAGTAGACCACCATCTCCATCTTCTTGAAGTTTCAAGAAACTACGAAGTACGAACTATAAGTTGAGTTGTCTGAAAGGGATGATGGCTGACAAAAGTTGGAATAACGTAGAGCATGGTTTAAAAGATTTATATATATATATATATATATATATATATATATATATATATATATATATATATATATATATATATATATATATATATATGTGCACATGGAACCAATATAAATGTGATACTTACCGAAATCTTTAGCCGAATTCAAATCTTAAATATTTGTATTGCTTTCGGACAGGCAAAATTGTTCATCGGTCCCCACCTCTGATGAAGTTTCGGTAAGCTTATACATTTCTTCAAAGGTAAAAACTCCGACAGCCTTTAAACTTGAGGAAGAAGATGTTCCATTAAAGTCGCCATATTTGACAATTACTACCATTTTGTACCTCTTCTCTAACATAAGATCAATGACAGAGCCAACTGATGTTGAGCTTGTAACAAAAGGTGGTGGACTTCTCATAAGTGTTCCGATTGGGGCATCTAGCTGCAGAAGAAAAGGAATTGAGATAATATTAAAACGGCACCGTGTTTTATTTATGACAGTCACTAAGTATTTTTTCTGGTTTAGTTTAGCCTTCAGCGGAACTATTCAAAATCGAGAACAAATTCAATATATTGTTTCAGCACTCCTGGAGAAGCTAATTATAATTCGTTTATGAGGTAACAGAAATTAAATTTGAAAGTTAGATTTACTCCAAAACCAAATATGATATTACTCCACTTTTAAAACTAGGAGTGAAATCAAAATTCATTTTGTTCCATTGAAGAAAGGGTTTGACTATTGAACAGTCACTTAAAACTTTAAATATATTACCATATTACAGTCTTCTCGGTGAAGTATCCCCACACAGCATCCCTGCTCGTCTATGATTGGCACAGCAGAATCCTTAAACAAACGCATAACCACTTGCTTCAACTGCAAAGTAGCTTGAAGTGGCGAAGCTTTATCAAATGGTAGCATTATCTGCTCAATTGTATCTTTAAGTGACACCTAATTCAATACACGGATAATGGACTTAATTAGTGTTTAAGTTATTTTTTGACATCACAGTATATCATCAACCACAATACAGCAAATCTTATATACCTGAGGAAGTACACGAGGACTTAACATCGATGTCTTAAAACCGGTTATTGCCTCAAGTCGTAATGCGACCTGCAATGTGATGCATTGTATTTTATATAAACAAAGCAGGCAGTAGAACAAACCATCAGATCTCCAAGCACTATGCCGGTATTAGAAAGATAAAAGTCACGGTACAGCAAAAGTTAACGATTAATTTGTTTTCTTTAAGTTGTTAATGAAGGCTGCCACTTTAGAAATTCTGAAACAGCAGAATGCCATTAACAAACTCCCAAAGCTTCACTTGTGCAAAATATTTTGGGAAAAAATGACACAGACTTCTTACATGGAGCCCATACATCATCCAAGAAAATTATTAGTTGCATCTAGTGCACTTGGTTAAAAGTTCATATGACAGAACATACCATGCCGCCTCGACTAGTCCATGATATTTCTCTCCATTTGCGCATAACCTTCTTAAGTTTTTTTAAAGCCAACTCAACCTGCAGGAAAATCCAGAACTAAGTGCATCATGTAATTGATAAGAAGATTAACATCAGCAAGTGGTTAATTTAAGGTTACAATCTAGTAACAAAAGAAGAGGCAACACTTCATGTAAAAGAGAGAAATATTAGCCATTTATAAAATCAAAGTTGATATTATCAAGAAGCATGAAAGATACACATGTCCAATGTTGTTGTTCCAGATAGCTATTAACGGTCAATTTCGTCGCCTCTTGGCAAAAATTCAGGGAAGTACTCTTTATAGCATTCAATTTCTTGACATTTATACTGCTTCCAATAGTGCTTTAATATAATCTTTTGGGTGTGGAACATCCTTTTTGTCATCAAATTATCACTATCAAGGATTGAAAAAACAAGACATGCAATACAGGATAGAGACACGAGCCAGTGCATTATCTACTATTCAACCCTATAACTTGACATTACTAGTACCAAATCCATGCTTATCGTGAGAGGTTATGGGTTTGATCCCACGTGTGTGCATCAGTGCATGATTGTGTTATAAGGCCATTTATTAGACAACCTTTTATTTTCCAAGTCAATTTACCTGGCCTCGATTTAAAGCTGCCTCCATTAACAGATGATCAGATTCTGCCTGCATTGGAGAGGTAATTGTTCCTGCTGAGTCAAACCACATGCGTTTACGGAATCTACTGACCATGTCATAATCTCCCCTATCAGCAAATGCACGCATCATCGACAGAAAGAGGTGAGGCTTTGGCCTCAATACAGGGTTCACCTTAGCTTTTTTTATTAACTCTCCAAAAACACAGAGAGCGCCTGCAGAAATGACTGCGTAAATTAACTGTTTTGCAATGAAAAGTCGAAATATAACGCAAAGAAAAAAATAAATCAAATAGCTTTAACAAGGTTCAAATTCCCAGAGGTGAAAAGTCAACCTTGGCCAAATTAATCTATTTCTTTTACAGATCTTAATTCTTAACACCATTATTGCTTTATCATCAGATCAACTATGTCTCTCTATGTGGAACTTGAAAACATATAAAAGGTTGATTTCTCCAAAAAATAAAAGTGAACAAAACTAAGCAGACAGAATGATATCATAAAAAGGAAAGGACATTTTGAGCCTATCCGAAGTTGAGATTTCACATACAGTTTTTTTTAATTATTATGGATCCATCTGATGATTACTTGCAGATCTTTAACGGAATCCAGAAATGGCATACCTTTGGTTGATCCACAGTTTAGCAGTGCATCAATAATTGCAGTGTATGCAACACGATCAATTCGCATTTTGCTGCATGATTTCATTTCTGTCAAGATCTTTTCAACTGAAAAGATATCCTTGGCACGCCCAAACCCCTACAAAATTGGTACCTTTATGTTACAATTGGTCATACCAGTGCTTAATCAAGCAAAACGCCATTCTTGTACAACAAATGCTACAACTTAATAATACTAAAGGATGCAGAAAATTTATCATAATGGGCAAACTACAGTTTGTTACTACATATTGTTATTCAAACAAGAAGAAACTTGACATATTAGCATGCTTTGTTGCCTACACAGTTGCCTTAACCACGAGGAGGGGGGTTTAGTCAAAGTACTGGAAATTCCCATTAGTGAGCCAAAGAAGCAATTTTGCTATTATCTCCATATTGCAGAGATTTTCGGCTCATAAACACCAAAAGGAGGTACAAATACTCATATTATAACAAGTCCAACATAATACTGGAATAATAGCATATAGGACGGACCTGTAGTAATGTAGTGTAAGTAACAAGATCAGGGGAAACATCACATTGGTCATTTTTCTGTGCTTTCTCCTGCAACAGACAATGGTAATCATTCAGAAACCTGACAGCCTTTAAATAAAATCAACAATTCATGAGGCTTTAAACTAGCCTTTCAGACACGTGCATGAGACCTTCATTTGCTCAAAAAATTGCATTGCCATGTCTAAGTTTTCGTTCTTGATACATGCGAAAATTAGTGTATTGTAGCTGAGCCTATCAGGATTCAGCCCATGTCTCAGTATGTCATCATGTACGCCTAATGCTGCTTGAGGACTACCGGAAGTTATATATCCCTGAAAGAAGAAAATACATGTCAATAAAAAAATTAAAAAAGAAAAAAGAAACTATCTTTCCATCAATCATCCCAATAACATACCAAAGTGGGGAAAATTTACCTTCATCAACAAGTTGAAAATCAAAATTGATGGATTTCCACCTTCTTGAATCGCATTACCATATCTTGCAAGAAGTCCATTAGCACGGAGGAGATCCCCTGCACTAGATAGTCACATACATAGAAGCAGTGTCAGCAAGCAGACATTTGAAATTTGAGACGACGCAATGAATCCTCGTATTGTAAATGTAAGAAGAAACTAGACGAAAATATAGTATTCTCTCTACGGGTCAAGAAAAGGAAACAAGGGAAAATTGCAGATTACAAGCTATTGGGTCAACGTAACCTAACCTGATTCAGTTAAAGCATTCAGAAGACCGCTGATCAGCACTGCAGACAATTGTGGATTACCAACTGCCGTACCTTGTTCGACAGACTCAAGCAGTTGAAAAGCTTCGTTGATTCTCCGAGCATCACCCAAGCCCTTCACGAGAGAAAAAATAGCAGTTAATCATGAACAGGACATGTATATTCTATCACATATCAACGAAAATGCATTTTCCACCAGAAAAGGAAATCATAAAACATATGCCTGCATATGCAATAAAAATGTCAATCTCTCCGTATTTAAAGAAGGGTTTGCAATTCATTAACTATCTGAATAAGACATCCAATTGCATGGTTCATAGTTGGTTTTAGTTGTAACTGATATTGCAAGCTATGGATACTGATGTGATGATAACATAGTTTCCTACAAAAGATGCATTCGGTTCAAATTGATAACGGAAAATTTGTGCCTAAACAAAAACACTATCACCTCCTCACGAACCCTTTGTGACTACTGATTTATTGATCTCACAACATTGTTTTTCACAAAATATGAAATTTCAGGACAACCTTATTGTCTCCAATTAATAAATAATTTGATGCCATTTTAGCATCTCTTACAAGTTACACCCTCTTTGCTTATACAATGTATAATTCCTGAGACTGGACACACTCAACCAGAAGAAAGAAAATACATTCTACAGTGGAAGTTTGAGTACCTTCAAAAGTGTTGCATAGGTAACATCATCAACCCCACAGCCATCTGGCTTTGACATTTCATCGAACACTCTAAGAGCTGATTCAATATCATGGCAATGAACACAAGCATGCATAACAGCATTCATCACGATAACATTGAGATTCCCATTTTGCTTCTTCGCAACCTCTATTTCCTCAAATATCTAAAAAGCAAAGAAACGTTATTCGACTAGATGTATAATTCCAGTATCTACAGTTGCATGATGTAGGAAACATAATTGCACACTTCAGAAAGCATTAATATCTCTTCTAAAGAATTTCCAGTACCAAAGCAAGTCATCAAGCATTTCAGAAACAAACATAATACTAAAACAAGAGTCTAAAGAATACGTCAAATAACCGATTGGGACCATAGTTCTTCAAATATTATTTAGATATAACCCCCAAATTTGATTTCACTCACACTACCGAACACAAATAGCAATACATCTCTTTGCAACTTATCAGCATAAATTTCTTGCTTGAATTGAATCATTTCCATTTACAGACATCTAACTGAAACCTAAATCTCCTTAACATGATGGCGAATGAATAAATAATTTGCTCGAACACGGAAACGAACAAGCAACGAAACGAGGCAACTGACCTGAGCAAGTTGTCGGCGGCGAGTGAGCTTCACGACGCGGGAGGTGAGGGACTTGAGATTGAGTGGATCGGAGGACGGTGTCTGAGGGCGGGTGTCCGGCCACTTGCGCCGCTTGTTTGGAAGGTGTTTGCGTAAATGCCTAGGAGGAGTTGCGGTGCTGCAAAGGAGTGTCGGATGAATTGACGACGGTGCCGGTGATAAGAGAATAGCAGGCGCGGCGGCGTGAATCATCAGATTCTGCAGCACCATCAGCATGTCTGTATGGTTGATCGGTACTCAGGAAGCAGCCATTGCTCTCATGCACAAAGCACTGTGCGCGCAGCAGCAAAATTATGAGTGGGGGGTTTGGTGAAGAGAAAAAAAAGGCTGCTTTTTTGGGGTATCGGAGAGGATAACGTGTGACGTGTCACGTGATTTTCACTAATTATAGATATTCTTAAGTATCATAATTTGTCACTAATTCGTAAAATAAATCGGGGTTTATAATATGCTACACCTACTGAAATACGAGTAAATCTTTATAATTTGTAACCACAAAAACATACAAACTGACGCAAACTCATATTAGTATGTGTAGATCAATCGTAAAATAATTTCATTAAATAGTGGATAGTAGAAATCATAATAATCATTTATGCCATGTTATGGTGGTGTTTACAAAAGTTTAATCAAGATTCAAGAGTAGAAGTTAGTTACGCCGCTATTAAGTTTATTTCTGAAAGTCGTTTATTAATATTCTGAAAAATGAACTTAAATAGAAAAAAAACAGGTCTATGAGTGTTTTTAGATGGTTTTTGCAAAAGTTTTTACAAATAGATTATAAGTTTTTTTTTTTTTTGTACATAATCTCTTTTTAGATGTTTGTAAAATAAATTTTTGATTTTGCTTCTCATAAAATAAATTGTTTTAAGCTATAACTTAAAAGCATCAACATATGGTGGTGTTTGCAAAAACTTTTAGAAAACAACTTTTGAACTTTTTTTAGCTTATGAGCTATTTTTAGGTGTTTGCAAATCAACTTTTGCTTTTACTTCTCTAGAAATAAGCTAATTTAAGTTATTTTAAAAAAAAAAGGTAGTTTAATACCAACTTAACTTAAAATCACTAACTACTACTTTTGAATAAGTTTTTGCAATCACAACCCATGTGCTTTTTCTATTTAAGTTGATTTTCCAGCTAATTTACAAACACCCTAACTTTTAGAAATAAACACTTAATACCAACTTAATCCACAATCACTAACGTCTGACTTTAAATAAGCTTTTGCCAACGCCACCATAAAAAATAGCTTAAACAACTTATGTAAAGAGAAACAAAAGCAAAAGCAAAAGTTAATATGAAATTCTTATTCTTCAAAATACCCTTCACATTGATCCTTCACCTCTTAATTCTTACAGCTACAACCCTTCTACATAACCCACTAAACAATTTCTTACACCTATTAATTTCTTACAACAAAGGAAAAATACACCAATTTGTACTCTTACCACTCAACCTAGCAATATAATTGTGATTGAAGATGAAAGTAAAATAAAATGAATAATAATAATAAGATCAAACCCATAAAAAGAAAGTACCCTCTACAAATCCCCAAATCGAGAATCGGCCAATCACGGCTCGACACTTGGCAGCATATCATTTCACGGTCGGAGAATTCGGATACTGCTCCACAACCCCGTTACCGAACTTCCCACTCATCTGCCTCCCTTTAAAACTCCCCTGTTTCGAATTCTTCGGACAAAACAACGCCTCCAACGTTTTCTCCAACGACAGAGCGCTGTACTTCGCGTACTTACTCGCGCTACCGTCCTGCTCGACCAACGGCCCGTAATTCTGCATGTAGCTCCGATAAACGGGCACGATCGTCTGGACGACGACCTGGCAAACCCTCTCCCTCAAATCCTTATCCGAAACGACCCAACTCGACTGCTTCTTGTACATGTCATCAAACGCCTCGTTGAACGCCTTCAGCCGCTGCTTCACGAGATTACGGGCCGTGCCCCGCCCGCCCGAGAACAAGATCAAACCCTCCCTGCTCAAATGTTCCGGAAGCTTCCCCCAGCTCTCGCGCAAGTACATTGCCGAGTAGTACTCCTTGTACTGCTCGTGCTCGTTCAGCCAAGAATCCCCGAGAATCGCGCCAAGCTTCGTGCCCTTGAGGTGTTTGTACAAATGCCAGTGGTTGTTCATCAAGAACATGTACGAAGAGACGGCGTCCTCATACCCCTTTGACCACGTCTCCAAATTGATCTCGATCGCTTTGACCAAATTCAGAAGCTCACCGATCAAGATTCTGTCTTGGTACTTTTCTTTCTTCCAGCTCCGCTCGATTACGAGTACTTGCGTCAGAATCGGCTTGTATTCGTCGCCTAAGAGTTTATTACAATAGTCTGTAATGAAAGACACAACCCTAGGAATACCGCAATCGCCAGGTGGCGGCGTGTGTCTTTGAAGCTCGACTTGCACTAGAAGCTCCCAGAAAATCTCGCACGAGCCCTCGATTACTCTCTTGATTAAATCCCTCGTCATATTTTGAATCTCCTCGCAGGCGGCACCACCAAAAAGCCGATTGAAATCCAATCTCAGTTTATTTAAAGAAGCAAATATATCAAGAAGCTTCAATAGCTTAACGGGATCTTTCTTACTTTCAGTTACGGTTTTCCCGAATTGCAAAAACGCAATAATTCCCGCTTGAGCAGCTATTTTGGCGAAGCAGCTTTTCCAAACATCCAATCCCATTTTTTCAAACACGTCGTTGCATAATTTATATTCGGCTTCGAAAAGGTGCTTCATCGCAAACTCCAAATGCTGGCCCCACTTATCTATATAAACCTCTATGCTCGCCACACTATTGAATTCCGAAACCGAAATTTCGAGATAATCCAAATTGAGCGCCCGCAAACTCGCGCGCACGTTCTCGCTCCTCACCTCCACGTAAATCGATATACACTTTTCGAATCTCTCGTTCGCGGCCAATCTCCCCAAAATCGCCTGCATCTTTTGAATAACCGCCACGGGGAGAGGCGAGGGGGCAATGCATGGATTCTCGTCGGGCGAAATCGGAGACGACATAGGCAACGGGAAACTGTTTTCCGACAACAATCTCCGGAACTCGTTTTCCAATCTATCCAAGGAAGCTTCTAGAAGCCCTCCATCAAGACAGCCCTTCTCCTCGTTCGATTCGAGCTCGTGGAGATTCTTTAACGACTTCTTCAAACCCGAAATGAAACGGGAATCCGCTACGTTGTGATCCTCCAAATACTCGACTATATCAGCCAGCCACTGGATAGCCATGCCGCAATTGTCTCCCAAGAATCTCGTCGCTTCTTCGAGGCGTTTGAGCACACTCAGATAACCTACGAGATCCGATTGTGGATCGGACAGCGATTTCTCGAGACCGTGGACCGCATCGAACACCTTCAGGACAGCCGCCGCGGGGACCACCGCCCGGTTTATGTGGCCTCCAACGGAAGTCAGGGCGTCAGATTCAGCTCGAATTGGCCGGATTGCCACTTCGAGCGACGGCAATCGTTGGTTGATTTCGTCTAATCTCGGACCGGTTTTTTCCAATGACAGTGCCAAAGATTTCGACTTTTCGACACTGGCTTTCAGCAACTTTCTAGCTGATAACAAATTCTCAATCCCTTTATCCATTAGGGCAGAAAAAGTACTTCGAACAAAGCGGCTTATATCAAAATTCAAATGAAAACAAAATAAATAGACCAAATGGAAGCTGTAATTAATCTGGGTTAATCTTGTAAATATCAACTTCCATTCCCTTTTTTCACTTCACCAAACCCTCACCAAATCTTGACTGCAGAAACATACTCAAGAAACAAAAATTCCCAGCAAAAAGCTCAACAACCAACTAAAAAGCGCTTTTTATATCAACAACCTAATCTACAATAGAACCAAATTAATAGAAGAAATCGATTCGGAATAACAGATCAGTGAAAAAAAAACCCTAAAAAAAAAAGGAAAATAGCGATACACGATTGATCCCCCGGAATGCGGTGATCTAGAGAGCGGGTGTTTTAGAGAGAGAAAGTGAAGTGAGAGAAGAACCCTAAATCGGAACCTGGATAGTAGTGGCTTTTTTTTTGAAGGGGAGACTGTTAGCTTAAGTCTCTCTATGAATCTTGTGCCGAAGTGCTGTACAGTAAAATAAAAATTAAAAAAAAAAACTTTTTTTTTTCAATTTCTTTTTTCTTTTCACTTTTGTTGTCTTCTTCGATTCACCGCTGCACTCTTGTTTTTCTTCAAGTACTCAATTCGTTTATTGAGAAAAAAAGGAAGAATCTTTGAGAATGGGAATCAATGTGGTGGTAATAATTAAGGATGTAATTACTGTCTGGCCATGGGTAAATTACAATCACCCCCTGAGGTAGGGTTTATTAACGAAAATACCCCTTATTTCTTCATAATTACATCGATACATTGTAATTTGTGGATTTCTTACACTCACACTTTTGTAGAGGGTGGATGTAAGAAATTTACAAAATGTAGGGGGTTGAATGTAATTTATGAAATATAAGGGTTTTTTTTCGTAATTAAGTTTTACCTCAGGGAGATGATTGTAATTTACCCATAATAACTAGCGTGTCGGTGGTAAAGTGTATAGACTGTATGGATTAGTAAGCATCTATTGGGCTATTATTTAATGGGTTTTAAAAAGGCTTTTTAAAGATGAAGTGGTTTGGTTGATTTTGTCTTTTGGGCTTATGTCATGGGCCTAGTTCTTTACGCCGTAAGTGGGGTGGAAATTCGAACGAAATTCTTATTTTTCACTAAATTTATTTTATAAGTTTTTTTATTTCGGAACAATACTTTTCACTTCGAAAATTCCGATTTGATTTTTTTTTCGATTTATTTGTACGCCTATTGCGGCGAGTCCCCGCGCAAATTCCCCGCCAAGCTCCTATGACGAGTCCAATTACGTGCTCCTGTGCAAATATGAGTTCATCTACTAAGGTTCCTCCTCCCTATACGACAACATGAGCACCGTCGCTTTTCTTCCTCTCCTCATACGTGTTTTCGAGAAAGGCGTCAGTGGTGTAAATCTGGAAGGAGAGCGACGACAATGGTGGTGTACAAATATGAAAAAAGAAGATAAAGAGAGAGACAACGAGATATAGAGGGAGATATGCATAGAGTGAAAAAAATCAAAAATATGAATCAAGAAATATAAATTAATTATTGAGATGAGTAAAGTTAATTGTATCTAGTTCAAAATATTTTCCTAATTAGATAGTATTGCACTTTTTCCCTATTATTAGTGGAAGCCAAGGACGATGTAATGATGAAAACCCGCTCTAGGCTGGCATAACTCGACGACCAGTTAGAAATGCCCTTTCCTCGTTCAGTACTACTATTAAGATTTATGAACTCGAAGTAAGGATTCGTAAAAATATACGATTGATCCATATTTTTCTCAAACGTACTATAAGAGATGAAGCTCTCGTTCAAATGTTACTAGTTGATTAAAATTAACAGTACCCTCTCGAAACCCAAACGATAAATTAAAAGACAAATTTATCAATAAAATCATATCTTAATTTGTTAAGTAATTTTTTTTAGGGACTATTAGTGAGAACCCCCTCTAGCATTATTTTAATAAGCATTGACCCAGCTCCTTTTCCTTTATTAATGAGAGACCCATCTTTTTCTTATTCTCAAATTTACCCTTCCTCTATTTATTACCTATTATACCATACTTAGATGCACTTTTTATTTTTTTATATTTTAATTTTAATTTTCGTTCATTTATTTATTTCTTATTTAAAAAATAATATTTAAAAACAAATATTTTTTTATAACTTTTTATTATATTTAAAAAAAAAATTAGTATTTTTTTTGTCTTCAGCTAAAACAACTATATTTCAATAAAACAACTATTATTAAAACGACTAATGTTAAAAACAACTATATTAAACAACTGTTATTAAAACAACTATATATCTCCAACAACTCTCATTTATCAAAATCAACTATTCTATTTGTTAAATCAACTATTTATTAACATCAACTAAAACGTAGTAAAAACAACTATATTGTTGTACGAAAACAACTATATTACTGTACGAAAACAACTATATTGTTGTACGAAAACAACTATATGTCTGTAAATAGCACCAACACAATTTCAACAACAAACAAACATCCATTATACTATTGATTGAACACAAAATTAGCCTTCAATATAAGAATTCAACCAAAATCTCCAACTAAGAAAAATGAGATTCGAGAATTGGGTAAAAATTCAGAGAAGAAGAAGAACCACAACAATCAAATAATATTGGCGGTGGTCTCTATTGAAATCTCAAACGCAATATCAACCCTAGCGCCGCTGCGTAGTCTCGTCATTCTCCCTACCGAAAACCCTAATGCCGTCCATGACGAGAGAATTCCAGGGGTGGAGACCGCCTTCTTTTCGCGGCGGTGGAGGGAGGAACACCGATGGGAGAGAGTAGACGACGACACAGAGACGGAAGATGGTTGGAGATGGCGGCATCAGCAACGCAGAGATGGGGAGGGTTGGAGGCGGCGGTTTATAGAGAGAAAAGGGAGAGGGAAATAAGAGAAATAAAAAGAACGTAAAATATGTTTGGTTATTTTAAATATAACACAGAAGGACATATTAGGTATATTAGTAATGTTAAATACAATATTAATTAAAAAATAAATTATTTAATATAAGATGGGGGGTTCTCACTAATAATGAAAAAGAGTTATATCCACCCTAATATAAGTAAATGAATTGGGGGGTTTTCACTAATTATCCCTTTTTTTTATTTACAAATCTATATAATATATAAAAGTTGAATTGCATAGCTAATTGATTGACATTTGGCAATTTCAATTGATGACATGTCCTCAATTTCATCCCATGTGGCGAATCCATTGGTGGAAATAAATCATCAAAAAATATGTCATCATTTTCCAAAATTAAAGGTAATTAAATATATTTAATTATTTTATTAATACATTTATATCCTACCATTTATAAAGGGCTCTAAATATATCAACTTTCTTGGAAACCCTACATAAATTTATTTTTGAATTTAATTTTGTAATTAATTTAATTTGAATTTAGTTAAATTCGATTTAAAATCTTCCCTTATTATAATTGCATTATTGGTGGTGTTACGAATTTTCTTAATTTTAATTCATAAAATTGGATTTATATTAAAAAAACATATTGCTAAATAAATTATTTGATATTATACATTTTACATGAACATGACTAGAGAATATGTATTTTTTTACTAATTTAATATTATATATTAATATTATCTGTAAAAAAGAAAGATACATGTTTGAATTTACTATCTTGCGAAAATTGACACTATTTGTTATGCCATGTGTAGAGTAATGTACTCCCAATTATTTACCATATTAAAAATTACACTACATGAATTTCATGTTATTATTTAAATAATTATTTTTTTTCTTTACTGAATCCAGTGACAATAAATTTTACGATTGATTTAACTTTTTAAATTATATACTAATTAAAATACAAATTTTATCATGATTATACTAATAAATTGAATAACCTAAGTTAAGTTTAATCAATTCATAAAAAAAACGAATTGATTTTATATATTTCAAAATATAATAATTCTAAATATTTGGAATTAAATTCGTTTATCCACTTTATTTAATGGCTAATATTAAAAATATCAATTGTTTTGTTTATAATAATGATCGTATATACTATATATTGGATTCCACTAATAACTATTTCATTATAACTCTAATAAATATAATGAAGTAAATATCTACAACAACTCCAACTCAAAAGTATCAAAATGAGTTTGCAAATATTTATGTGCTATTTAATATTTTATTTTGATATTTATCTAAATGTATTTGCTTCAACCATAGATATAAAATAATTGTTAATTAAATATATCTAATTGCCACATGTTATTTTCTAAATGGACACTGAGGTGGTTAAATTCATAACTCATGTTTGATATTTTATTGTGCATGATTGCATAATGTATTTTTACATTCTGAAAGATGAAATATCAAAATACCTCATTTCATAACTCTATTAGAATTAAAAATTACTATTTTGGAGTATGAAAATGGTGGTTAAATGTTTTGATAGCTCATTTAATAATCCCACTCGAAGTGCTCTTGCCGTAAATAGTTTGTATTAATAATTCCCCTAATGTTTGTTTTCGTCTTACACCGACCCCCTTATGGTAAGATTTTTCAAGGAATTTTTTTATTACGTGGAATATTCCAATAATGCTTATTATATATACCCTGCACACACGGCATTTCTTTATGGTACTTTTTAAAGACAAAAATTACCCTTACGTGAACTTTACACGAAATCTTTATTCTTCTTAAATAACACCTTCACAAATTTTTATTATTACCGTGACAACCCTGAGGGTAATTTTTTAGTTTAAAAAGTACGATAAAAGAAATGTCACATCTGCAAGGGTAGACTCCATATTTTTTGGGACATTACATGGAATAAAAAAGAACTCGTAAAAAAATCACACCATAAGGGGGTCGTGTAAGACAGAAACAAACATCAGGGGGGTTTTGGTATAATCACCGATAAGTGGAGGTGTTTTCTATAATTTAGCCTAAGTTCAGAAGGATTTTCATAATTTATCTTATTCATAATGATTATTGTTCTTTTACGTCTTAACGTTTGTTTATACCCTTATAATATTTTAAATAATTTTAATGTCAGTTTGATTATATGATTAAATATTAATTTCTAATATATTTAATATGTGTCTTTTTATGGTTCAACTACCACACATAAGAAATTTGATATAAAGATTCGAGATTGAATATAAATGTTCTTTTTTATACTAAATAATAGATCATTGCAAAAAGAATTGTTGCAAAATCAGAATTTGTGATTAATATTAGCATTAGAATTAGAATTATAATTATAATTATAATTAAGATTCTCTAAATTAGTATTAGTATTAATACTAGAAATAGGATTCAGATTGTAATTAGGATTAATATAATATTAGGATTATGATTAATATTAGTATTAGAATTATAATTAAGATTATGATTATGCTTAGTACGATAATTAGTGATATGCATTAGCATAAGGATTATGATTAACATTAGGATTGGGATTAGAATTATAATTAAGATTAGAATTAGAATTAACATTAGCATTATTAGTATTAAAATTATTAGGCTTATGATTAGTGTTAGGAATAGGATTATGGTTAGGATTACGATTAGAACTATTATTAGTGTTATGAATAGAATTAGGAATACGATAAGGATTTGGATAATATTAGAATTACAATCATAATTAGCATTAGCATAATAATTAGCTTATCTAGATTAGCATTAGCATCAAAATTAGTATTAGCATTAACATTAACAATATTAACATATTAGTATTAGTAATAGTATTAATAATAGTATTAGTATTAATATTAGTATTAGTAATAGTATTAGTATTGGTATTAGTATTAGTATTAGTATTAGTATTAGTATTAGTATTAGTATTAGTATTAGTATTAGTATTAGTATTAGTATTAGTATTAGTATTAGTATTAGTATTAATATTAGTATTAGTATTAGTATTAATATTAGTATTAGTATTAGTATTAGTATTAGTATTAACATAAGTATAAGCATCCGTATCAATATTATTATCGGTATCAGTATAAGTATCAGTATCAGTACCACAATATGTATCAATACCAATATCAGTACCAGTATCAGTATCATTATTAGTATCGGTATCAATATCAGTATTCGTATCAGTATCAGTATCAGTATCGGTATCAGTATATATATATATATATATATATATATATATATATATATCATGTATCATTAGCATTAAAATTAGTTTTAGCATTTCTATTAGTTTTAGTAATAGTATTAGTATCAATATTAGTATTAATATTACTATTAGTAATAGTATTAGTATTAGTACTAATATTAGTATTAATATCAGTATAAGTATCCGTATCAGTATTAGTATCGATATCAGTACCAGTATCAGTATAAATATCAGTATCGGTATCAGTATCATTATCAGTGTATGTATCAGTATCGGTATCAGTTTCAATATCAAAATCAGTATGAATATCAATATTAGTATCAATTTCAGTATCAATATCAGTATCAATATTAATATTAATATCAGTATTATTAGTATAATATTAGTATTAGTATTAGTATTTTTATCAGCATCAGTATCAGTATGAGTAACAATATTAGTATCAGTATTGTAATAGTATTAATATTAATATTAATATTACTATGAGTATCAATATGACTAGCAACATCAGTATCAGTATTAACATCAGTATCAGTATCAATATATGTATCAGTGTCAGTATCAATATCAGTATCAGTATCAGTATCAGTATCAATATTTGTATCAATATCAGTTAGTATTAGTATTAGTATTAGTATTATTATTAGTATTAGTATTAGTATTAGTATTAGTATTAATATTAGTATTAGTATTAGCATTAGTATTAGTATTAGTATTAGTATTAAGATTAGTATTAGGATTAGAATTAGTATCAGTATGAGTACCCGTATTAGTACGAGTATAAGTATTAGTATTAGTATCAATATGAATATCAGTAGTACTATTATCATTACTATCAATATTAATATTATTATTAGTATTAATATTAGTATTAATATTGATATTAATATTAGTATTAAAATTAGTATAGTATTGGTATTAGTATTAGTATTAGTATTAGTATTAATATTAGTATTAGTATTAGTATAAGTATTAGTATCAGTATTGGTATTATTATTGGTATTGGCGTATACATCTTATCTCTTTTGCAATAATAAGTTGTGTTGTTGTTTGAGTAATGTGATCACTAATTTAATGTTGTTAATGATAAACTTGCAGGTTATTTGAATATCTATTGTGTTACCTCTATGCTACTGTGTTTGTTGTTAAGTTAGTTATTTTGCAGAGGATTCACATGGTGTAGTAGATTGCATTCCATGAAATAGAGTTATACCATATGTTTTAAATTATTTCACTTAATCTTCATATCGTGCTTTGCGCCATTCGCGTATTTTTCTTTGCAATATTTAATTGAATTTCATATGTTATAACTCTGAATTAAGAGATAATATTTTTTATTTCCTTCCATTCTGTTTTACTTGAATTGCTGTTGTTATAAAAAGATATTCGTTTAAATATTATTATTTTTCTCATTTTGAAACTGATATCCGTGCAACGCACGGGTGAAGTACTAGTTACATATAAATATCATAATCTATATTAAGATATAATTGACAATCCAAACAAATACTTAATATATTAATAATTAATCCAATATCATCTAATTCGAATTATTTGAATTGACGAAGCTTTAAATCTTAGTAGGGGTAGAAAAGAGAGAAAATATAAAGGGTAGCAATGTAAATTAACATAGACATGCCAAACTCCACAGCGTTTAAATAATTGGGCCTCTATTTTCAGGGATCTTATTAACCATCGCTCATCAGCCGCTAGGGTTTTTCAAGCGTTCAGCTAGGGTTTCAGGTTGCTCCCCTTTTCCTCTAATTTTTTTATCAGATGAACGCTGAATTAGCATTTTATTTTGTATCTAATTGTATGTTTGTCATCGTATTCACTTACGGAATCATTGTAGTTGTTTAATCGATCTTCTGTTCGTTTTTTCTAGGGTTTGAAATTTAATTCTCTGTTTTTTTGGGGGATGTTGTTGATTTCGTTAGAATTAAACGCCTGATTTGTATATGTTTCAGGCATTTGTCGAGGAGCTCCGATTCAAGATGTCTAGGGTTTATGTTGGAAATCTAGATCCGCGAGTTACTGAACGAGAGCTTGAGGACGAATTTCGCGCGTTTGGAGTTATCAGAAGGTATGTCCGAGTAGCATAATACGAGGTTCTGTTGGTAGTTATCAAAATTGTTTAGAAGATCTGGTGATTTGTGATGAATTGGGTTTCGTACTTCTCGGGTTGTTTTTATTGTGTAAATCTTTGGCAGAACCAAAGTTGAATTTTGTTGGTAGAATTTGCTATCTTCATCTATTTTACATATTTAACCTTCCATATTCTTTTTTGTTTGTATGATATTTGCAGTGTGTGGGTTGCTAGAAGACCCCCTGGTTATGCTTTCATTGATTTTGATGACCGAAGGGATGCCCAAGATGCCATCAGAGACATTGATGGTGAGTAAACATGTCGATATTATCCAATTGCTTATGCAGTTCAAAAAGTTTTGGTCTTTCTTCAAGATCCAATGTAAATATTTATCTAGTTGCTGTGGGATCTAGTCATTTTAATTCTTAAGTTGTAGCATCATTTTTAAGTCACATGCGGGCTGACTCTACTAAAGCCTCTGTTTTTACAAGCAGCAGTTTGGTGTCATTTTATTATGGATGTCGTCTGAAGTTTTATGTCCTCATTATTCTGTTACAGGTAAAAATGGCTGGAGAGTTGAGCTTTCACACAACTCTAGAGGTGGAAGTGGTGGTGGTGGCGGTGGCCGCGGTGGTGGTGGTGGTGGTCGTGGCGGACGTTCAGGTTCGGATCTGAAATGCTATGAGTGTGGTGAGGCTGGCCATTTTGCTCGTGAGTGCAGGAACAGGGGTGGCTCTGGTAGGCGTAGGAGTCGTAGCCCTCCTAGATCATATCGCAGGAGCCCAAGTTATGGCCGAAGGTAGGATTGGAAATAAAAAAAAGAAAATTGTAAGACTGAGAAAAGACAATGAATAATGGGAACTACATATTGAGTTATGGGGAAAATAGTAATATAATTACATAGTTGACTATTTCATTTGATATTTAGCCTCTTGTTATCAACTTATTTTCTACTTGATGCTGTTTAATATGATGGTCAGGAGTTACAGTCCTCGTGGTGGTCGTTCTCCTCCTCCTCGACGCCGCAGCTTGTCACCAAGGGGTCGCAGCTACAGCAAGTCACCTTTCCGTGGAAGAGATGAAGTGCCATATGCCAATGGGTGAGTCCTTATTTTGTTCTCCCCTTCAACCATACTGCTTTCTCACATGCTTTGTCGATGAGAGTCTTCCCTTATTCGTTTATATTTATAAAAATACTAGGATACGTTGGTGAGTCGAAGTGTAGTCACTTCATTAGAAAGACAGCTGTTTGCTTGCTTATAACTACGGGGAAATGCTTTCTTTACACCCTCGAGTACATGTGGGGTAGCTGTATGATTTTTATTATTCTCACACAATCTCATACAAGAATTCACTGCTAAAAATTGCTTTAGGGTTTAAATTCACAGATTTCTCAGCAATCATTAAGATGTTTCTTGTGATAGGAAATTGTGAACTCTATTACATCTTTGTACGCAACTCCAGTTATTTTTAGTATTCTACTTATATTTGTGTTGCATTTGTATATATAATGCAGAAATGGAATCAGGGATAGAGTCGATAGACGCAGGAGCAGGAGCTGAGCTGAGATTGGATCAAATTAGTTGTACTTTTCAATCTATGCAGAACCTTTTCAAATTATGTTTACTCTGCTTGACTTAATTACGACTGTGTATGGGGGCCCGTACGCCCTTGGCTCCAACTCGTGGATTTGGTTGAGTGTCATTACTATTTCAGTAGTAAGTTTGTCATTTTATCCTTTTGAATTTGCTTACGAACCATTCTGCTAAAAAATATGTATATGGGTTGATGATATCTTCTATTAGACAAGTTATTAAGAAGAGTGCTAAAAGTTTATGATTTTGTTTTGTGTCGAGGTACTACTCTACTTGCGTGTGGTACTACTCTACTCTACTTGCCTGTGGTACTACTACTCTACTGCATCATTGGTTTTGTGCATCTTCACTTGTGGTTTTCGACCTTGACTGCCCTGCTGTGGGATCTTCAATTTGATTGATTGTGGATCCCAGCTGGCTACTCTTCTTCTAGATGCTTCTTTTCGTCTCATGTCTGCGACACGGCTCTCTCCTCAAATATTAGTATTTGATTAAATTTAAGGATGATGATCGAGCTTCTTCACGCTTCTGGCAGGTACTCATGGAAGTGATCATTTAACTTTGTTCATTGATCTATGACGTACGGATTTTTTTCTCCTTTGTTCTTTCTATAAAATACCAAAATGGAGTTTTCTAATTTTTACAAAAGTTAGGAATGAAATGCTGGCTTTGAGGAGTTCATATCTTTTACCGAGTGGTCGTATAATGCACCATATCTTATCAGTTTAGTCACATGAGTTACTGACCCAAGGATAAAAGTTGTATCAGTTTAGGCACATCATAACAAAGAATTCTACAATAAAATTACAATCTTTTCAACAAATTAAGTTTCAGTCAAATCAGAAGAAACCCGATCTTGAACTTCAATCGGGTTTCTTCTGCTTTGGTTGAAATTTGTTTTGTTAAAAAGATGGTAATTTTTCTTCGACTTTTTTTTTTTGTATTATCATGTGTCTAAGCTGAAATGACATTTCTTCTCGGTGTCGATACATTTAACCATTTCCCCATCAGTTAACAGAAAGGAAATTCATTTGCTTCATCTTGTCATTGACTTGAAGCTTCTGCTTTCATCGAAGATACCTACAATGGGAATTTCGTCGAATGATGGTTTATGTTTGTTGGATTGTTTTTCATCTTTCACCTTTGATTTAGTTGAAGTTTTAGAGAAGTTCTTCACTGCCATTTTATTTGACGTTTAGAAGATTTTTTTTTTATTCCAAATAGTTGTCATTTTGTAATAACAGTGAAAGCATCTTTTGTATTTTTCTAAATTTTATCCCTATTGGTAGCAGATAAATAGTGAAACAATTCACTAGAGGGGTTTTTTAGTCATTTTATTATGATCTTCCTAAATACAAACATATATTATAATATGATAAATAATATCATTGGATATTGGACTTTCCATAAATAATACTAATATGATTCCACTATGTGGTGGAAAAATTGGATTTCTATAATGAAAATTATTGTTTCAAAATTAAAAAAATTGGATCGAAATTTACAAAATTCGATTACGTTAAACATTTATAATCTTCTAAACTTAAAATTAGTCCCTTTATGCCAATTGTAAATAATGAATTGTTTCACAACGAGGTCAAACTTCAAATTGCCTTTTTTTTTTTTACTATAAAAATTGGTCTGATATAATGGGCAACAAAAAATGCTGACCTCGCCACTGCTCGTGCTTTATTATTTGTTCCATAAAATATAAAAACTAATTGTGTTTTTATAGTAAAAAAATGACTCAGTAACCCATTTCCTTTTTCTTTTTCATTTTTATAAATTTTCTAGCATTAAAAAATCAAACTAAAGAATTAGTAAAAAATAACATCCAAAAGTTGGTTTATGGGTTTTTGTTAGTGGGACCTAGAAATATGTGATACTGATGTTCTTAGACACAAAACGGTTGTTAGTTGAACATGAGGGAAAGAGATTCCTCTAGTACCAAAATTATAGTCTTTGATAAAATTTTAAATAATTTATATTGACACTAGTACAATCCAATGTCATCACTAAATTCCATTTTCAAATTATGTCAACCTAGACTTAGATAAAGTTAACATACAAACAATTTAACAAATTTAAAATTCATTTATATGATTTTTTGTCCCCTAGTTCAAATTTAATGAGGCAATTGCACCAAATAAAACAAAATTGGGATTCAAAATACGATTAACCCCATGTCCGATGAGATTACTCTCTTTTTAGTTCCTTCATTCCATTTCAAATTTTTCCTGTCTTTCTGATTAGTTTCACGTATAGATTTTGGGCTCCTTGTTTTGCCCGTTTTGATAGCATTAAAGCCTTCTCTGACTAGACATTTGCTATATTTTTCGGGATAATAGTCTTTTGAAGGTTTGCCATCAATCTGTTGACTCCTTTTATATCCCGTCCAGGTCACTTTTGGGATGTTGACACTTTGTATGACTCTTTTTGTGTCTCTCGATTTTATGATAGTGTGGGAACCGCCTAAGTCCCCGCAACATAGACGATTTTTGGCTTTAAAAAAAACTAGGAGGGCTCGTGTAATTTAAAAGGCTAGTTTAATTTTTAAAATTTATCCTTAATGCAAAATTATATTATTTCAATTAAATCAATGAATTTTAGGCATAATATGGACTACCATGCAAAAGGTTGGGATTCAAACATATTTATTGTTTCAATAATTTTTTTTTTACTCGTGACGATTTTTTTTTATTCAGGGCGTCCTCTGCACGCGCGGTTCATATGAACTTTTAACTAATAAAAAATATAAGAGTCCAAATCTCTTTCCTAAATCAAATCTTGCCATCCAAATGGACTCCGATAATATTTTTGTGAAAAAAAACGAGCAATAGACTTTTATCGAAAAAAAAAAAAAATCCACTCTTTTAGTTGCTAGTTTTATTACATTTCCAATGACTTTTACCTAATAAGACAACAAAACAAACAAACAAACAATAAAATTAGTATGATGGCCTTCACGTTCACTATGTGCCCACATCTTACTTAAATAAGTTTCTGTTTGCTGCTTAAATATAAAGAATTAAATCAGCCAACTTATTTTGCACACATTTTACAGCTAATTTATTTATCGAATGAAATTTGAGTGACAAGTCAACCACCAAACATACATACAGACAATTAGAGCTTTCCACATCTTCCCTAATAAAGACATTTTCAAGATTTGGGGTTTGACAAATTCTTGAATTTCTCTTTTTTTTTGTCCAACCATCTTCTTCTCTCAAATCATGGATTTTTTGCACAGATACTCAGTTCATCTCTTCTGCATTTGAAATCTGATTTCCAAGCACCATGGATTTCATCAAACAGAAGCAAGTCAGGTACTCTCTCTCTCTCTGTGTGTGTGTGTGTGTGTGTGTGTGTGTGTGTGTGTGAGTGTGTGTTTAATTTGATTAATGGGCTGAAAGAAATGTGCATCTTGACACAGATTTCACAGTGAAGAGAAACGAAATGTAGAACTTTACTTAGAGAAAAATGAGGCTCCTCTCCCAATGTACAAAAACCCAATCCCTTTCCAGAAATCCGAAGGTGGAGGAGAAGTCAACAGAGACAAGAACCACCATCCTAGGTTTGGCAGGTCAAAGGTTTTTCCAGAAGGTCAACGCCCCGAGAAGAGTAGAATACTTGACCCCGGGAGCGATCTTGTCCTGAAATGGAACAGGATTTTCTTGTTCTCTTGTCTGATGGCTCTCTTTGTCGATCCATTGTTCTTCTACCTGCCGTCGGTGCTGAATCAAGAACGCTCGTCGTGTATGCGGACGAACTTGGATTTGGGGATCATCGTCACATGTTTCCGGACGGTGGCCGATGTGTTTTACTTATTGCACGTGGTTATGAAGTTTAGGACCGCTTATGTGTCTCCTAGATCACGGGTGTTTGGGAAAGGCGAGCTTGTTATGGATCAACGCGAGATTGCGGTGAGGTACTTGAAGACCGAGTTCTTGATCGATTTTATTGCAGCACTGCCTCTTCCGCAGGTATATATAAATATATACACGTATATCGAGTAAAAGATCGGTTATGAGTTGAAAAATGAAACGAATGTCGAAATTTAGGCGGGCCCTTTTGAAAAGAATCTTGAAAAAGTATCGAGAATTCGAGATATCGAGTAAAAGATCGGTTATGAGTTGAAAAATGAAACGAATGCCGAAATTTAGGCGGGCCCTTTTGAAAAAGAATCTTGAAAAAGTATTGAGAATTCGAGTATTCTTCTCGTGGATTTTTCGTCCCTTCAAATCGTTGTCGTTTTGTGATGATTCTGCTATTCAGAACAAATCAAATGTGCTCGTATTCAAACTGTTTTACGGTGTTTGAATCGACTTATCATATGAACTATTTGTTAAAAAATGAAACGAGTGTCGAAATTTAGGCATCCCCTTTCGAAAAAGAATCTTGAAAAACTACGGAGAATCTTTTTGTGTGATGATTCAAATTCTTGTAGAGAATCATTGCTGGTGTATTGAATCGACTTATCGTATAAATATTCTTTTTTTCTTTTTTTTCGACAGATTGTTATATGGTTCATATTACCAGCAATTAGAAGCTCCCATGCAGATCATACGAACAACGCGCTCGTACTTATCGTATTTCTACAATATATACCAAGACTATATCTCATTTTCCCGTTGAGTTCTCAAATCATAAAAGCCGCCGGAGTCGTAACTCAAACCGCTTGGGCCGGTGCTGCTTACAATCTCCTACTATACATGTTAGCAAGCCACGTATGTATACGTTTCATTATTTATTTCTTACCCAATTCCTTAAATCGAAATTTATTTTATCTTGATCAGCATTAGCTCTATTTTTTTTTAATTTTTTTTTAATAATTTGATAGGTTTTAGGGGCTTCTTGGTACTTAGTTTCGATAGAGAGGCACGCAACTTGTTGGAAATCGGCTTGTGGCGACGAGTTCAATCGTACTAAATGCTCGCTTAGTTATCTTGATTGTGGTACTTTGACGCATAGTGATAGAGCAGAGTGGGTGAACAAAACACTCGTTTTCACAAACTGTAACCCCGATAACGGTACCTATTTTAATTATGGAATATTCGGAATCGCTGTTGCAAACCACGTTGTTTCGTCTGGTTTTCTCGAGAAGTATTTTTATTGTTTATGGTGGGGTTTGCAGAACTTAAGGTATATATGATTTGTTCACATTTTTTTATTTTCTTTTAGGATATGATTTTTATTTAAAGGTAAATCAATTTTCTTGATTATTTAATGCAATATTCATGTTTCGTATCACAGTTCATATGGCCAGGGTTTGACGACGAGCACGTTTATCGGTGAAACTTTGTTTGCTATACTTATTGCAATGTTGGGGCTCGTTCTTTTTGCTCATTTGATTGGAAATATGCAGGTATTTTTTTTATTAATTTAAAAAAAAATTTATTTACGGGTGACTCGAAAATCGATCATTTTATCATATTTATTGAATCTTTTTTTAAATATAGACGTATCTGCAATCTATGACGGTGAGGCTGGAGGAGTGGAGAGTGAAGCGAAGAGACACGGAGGAGTGGATGAGGCACCGGCAGCTTCCGGAAGGTATTCAACGACGGATTAGACGTTTTACGCAGTATAAATGGTTTACGACACGAGGAGTTGACGAAGAAACTATCCTCCGTGGTTTGCCCACCGATTTACGACGTGACATTCAACGACACCTTTGTTTGGATCTCGTTCGTCGTGTAAGACACTCTCTCTCTCTCTCTCTCGTAAGATAGTCCATAGTTCAATAACTTAAAAAAAAAAAAAAAAAAAAAAAAAACTATGTAATTGGACTTTGTTTGACGTCTGGTAATTTTCCGGGTCGATCGAGAAATATTCTCTATCTTGAAATCATCATGTCAAATGTTCAAAGTATTGGAGCAACTAACTTTTATGGAAATAATCATTCTGTAATATAATTTTTATAGGTCCCGTTTTTCTCGAAAATGGACGACCAACTCCTCGACGCAATATGCGAGCGCCTAGTATCCTCCCTAAACACGCAAGGCACGTACATAGTCCGGGAGGGCGATCCGGTGGCGGAGATGCTCTTCATCATCCGCGGAACACTAGAGAGCTCCACCACCAACGGCGGCAGAACGGGCTTCTTCAACTCCACCACCCTCCGCCCCGCCGACTTTTGCGGGGAGGAGCTCCTTGCATGGGCCCTACTCCCCAACTCAACCCTAAACCTACCCTCCTCCACCCGGACCGTGCGGGCCCTCACGGAAGTCGAAGCATTCGCACTTAGGGCGGAGGATCTCAAATTTGTGGCCAACCAATTCCGGAGGCTACATAGCAAGAAACTGCAGCACACTTTCCGGTACTACTCCCACCATTGGAGGACTTGGGCCGCCTGCTTCGTGCAGGCGGCGTGGCGGCGGTTCAAGAAGAGGAAGTTGGCCAAGAGTTTGAGCTTGCAGGAGTCGTTTTCCGACGAGCAACTTTGGGAGGAAAAGGACGAATTGGAACGAGAAGAACTCGAGGGAGAGAATCTTAGCTCTTCTACTACTTCGACTTTGCATGTGAAGCAGAATTTGGGAGTTACTATATTGGCGTCGAGATTCGCTGCGAATACGAGACGAGGAGTTCAGCAAAAGGCGAAAGATGTTGTGGATTTGCCTAAGTTTCAGAAACCGGAGGAGCCCGATTTCTCGGTTTATCATGATGAAGACTAATTTTGTGTTTTGTGTGGGCCCGGATTCAAAAACGGGCCGGGCCGAAGTATACTGTACCTAAAAGGTTTATTTATTAGTGTTGTAGAAGCTTTGTACAGAATTCTATTCTTTTTTTTACTTTTTGTATGTTTTATATGCAGCTGGTTTTTATTTATTGATGTAACTGTCTTGTGTAAGAGAATTTCCGAATCTCGCCGATGGCAATCCGGATATTTCCGATTTTTAACAATATTTTTTATTACGGTTTCGAAGGTTTCTGATTCCAGAATAATTTGTCCTTTCATTTCAATTTCCGATTATTCCGATTTTGTATGCAACGGAACTGGAATTAGTTTTTTTACTTCAAAATAAAATAAAATAAAAAGTGCTAATTCAGATCTGATTCGTCCGATTTTCACCCCTAACCCTACCGAAAATATTTTCATAATGGCCTCCAAGCACCAAATTATATTATTTCTCCAGTAAATAAACAAACATCTGCTGAGAGATTCACCAAAAATAACAAATAAAAAAGTTACAACACAAGCATCTCAAAAAATCTTTCATGTAAAAAAAAAAATTCGGGTGGGAATGCGAGAAATTCCACAAAGAGCAACCAATGTAAAAATTTATATAAGCTATAAGCCACATTTTCTTGATCGAACGAAGAAGAATATTCTCTCACTTACGATGCGTTTCCACATCAGTCATCAGCTTCGGTAATTTATTTCTCTTCTGCTGATATTTAGCCAACGAATACCAAACCCCACCAGCGGTGTTTATCACTAGTCCCGTCACATTCAAAGCTCGTACTTGCACACCTCCCAATAAGACGAACCCAAGTGTCTATCCAAGAAGTAAACCCATTTAGTAAATAATAAAAATTTCAAGAAATAAAATTGTAAACTTAAAAAAAAAAAATTACGTACTGTGGAACCGACTCCTTTGAGAACACCGACTATGGTAGTGGTCAACGCAGAGTTGACAATCGTGCACAAGAACATGGTGTAGTTGAGAACTATGCCCATCACTAAGGAAAGAAGAAGAAGAACCAGAAACGATATCGAGGTACTCTGTCCACCAAATATAATTTATCGACTGTTAATAACGTAAGCATTATATATATATATATATATATATATATATATATATATATATATATATATATATATATATATATATATATATATATATATATATAAACGGAGAAGCTCAAGAAAGCACAATAAATTAGCATTGAAGAGTGGGATCTCGATTTAGCAATTTGATTTTTAAACTAAGAGATGCATGCTGCGTAAATACCGAAAAACTGAAAACCCATTGGTGTTTATGTTTTTTTTTTTAATGTTTTTTTTTTTTTTTTAATCTTTTACATCTTGTGATGAAATCGTGACATGAACTAATTGTATATTGTAAGAAAGATATATGCCAATGAATTCGGTAAATCAACTAAAAAATACTTGAATCATTTTAATCTTCAGAATCAAGAAAATCACTAAACTTTAAGCTCGAGCATTTATATCAAATCACTACTTTTTTTTTCCCCGGAAATTATAAACAAACTTAAAAAAAAAAAATTATCGGTGTGGATTCGAGATCCTAACCTTAGCAAAAAGCATTGCCATAGAATTAGGAAATTCTCCGGTAGCTATGATGAGGAATAGAAGAAACGGTAATGACAAAATGCTGTTATAAAACATTATCTCGACTGACGAAAGGCCATCCTCTGCACCCGATTTCTCTACTAATACAAGGTACATCGTCTGCAAATTCAAAAAAAAAAAAATTGTAATAAAGCAATCGTCTATAAAACAAAAAAAAATTACTCGTATAAAGAACATAAAATCTTAAAAAGAATAAATCAAACCTGGAAGAAAACCGAAGTAAATGCCATGCTATATCCAAAAAGATCGAACGAAAAATCTCCGAGTGCCGCTATAACAACCCCAGCAGCAGTTAGAAGTACAGACAGAGTCACCTAAAAAAAAAACAATTATGCGAATGACGAGACAATATTTGTCGAAAAAACTACGATAATGTTCGAAACCTAGTTGAATGCAGATTGCGACTTTCGACAATATAAATAATATTATTAACACCAATCATTTATTATTTTCTAGTACAGTAGAACCTCGATCAATTAATACTCAAAAATTAATAACCTCGCTTAAATAATAGTTTCTCGCGGTCCCGACTCGGTGAAAATATGTTAAATTATTAACTCGATAATTTAATAATTCGCTAAATTAATAGAATTTCCCTAGTCCCGATTGTATTAATTTTATAGAGGTTCAACTGTATCTGCAAAGTCGAACATATAATGAAGGTAAAATTAATTCATCGAACATATAAACAAGCAAAGCAATGTTTATAAACCTGAGTTGTAGGCTTCCCTTTTCCGTAAAAGAATCCGGCTATAAGTACAGCAAGCGGCGTAAGCCTCTTAATGGCTATATACATCGGAATATTCACTCCTTTCAAACTCGCTAACGCAAACGCCACGTTGGCATTGTAGAATAAAGAAACTAATAAAAGCTTTTTCGCGGTCTCGATATTAAATCCTCCGGCTTTCGTGTACCCCATTACTCTACCGAATCGTATAAGCAAAGTTGTCATCAATTGCTGATTATAAACAAAAACAAAAAAAACTCGAGTCGGATAATCGAAAAAACGAGAATAATGCCGTAAACAAATAAAAGCACGTGTAGTTTCGGTGTGTACCTGAAAAGTAAGAAGAGTCATCGAGTTCGAATACTGCATTAGCACTGCTTTATTGATGAACACCATCGCCATTGACGAAACTCCGTACGATACGGCCGAGAATAAACTGCGATTTTTTTCGCATTTTGAATTATGTAAATGTAATTGGTAACTACATTTATTTCGGAAAATGCAAATAAAAAATATAAAATTAACTATTACCTCAAATATGGAGCTGAATCAGTGGTGTAATCCATCTTAAAACACAATTTCTTTTCGATGATAACAAAGAACAAAACAAAAGAAAAATCCCCAAATTGTGGATTGAGTTAAACTACTTTTGCCCTAATTAGACAATTAAATCCAAGAAAATGGATGAATAAACCGAATCAAGATCTTCGCTACCATAAAATTCATACATCAATAAAAACCCATTACCGACACTAAAACGAATCGGATTATGAAAAACTCTAGAAAGAAAACCTAAAATTAAAGATGGGTTTTTTTTTTTTTTTTTTTTAATTTCTCTTCTTCTTTTCTTGGATCAAGACAATTAAAAAAATTGGTGGGTTTTTCGAGGGGTGGAATTTTGTGAAATCGTTGAAGTAGGGGTGTGTGTATGTGTGTGTGTATATATATAATATATATGTATAATAGCAGTGGAAGTGTGAAGAAGAGTAGAGAAAAACGGTTATTTATGTACAAAAGTGGAAAAAAAGAAGGGTAAAATAATGAGAAAATATATAGTAGCATCCATGCAGTAAAATATGGGAAGAGATGGAGAAATAGCCATTGAATAATCAGGGGCGAGCTCCCCTGCTTTTGCAGTTTTAACTGTTGTGACCAAGGCAAAAAGTTATTTCCCTTTTTGCCCTTTTAGTTTAATTTGTCCTTTTTTATTTTTTATTACTTTCAATGAGGGCAAAAAAGAGAAACGAAATTTGACATACTAATGTAGTTTAAATATAACAAATGATGTGCACAAAAATACAAATTACTAGGGGCATTTAAGATATTGATGCGTTCGTTGTCTCATATTATATGTCGTTTCTGTTGATTGTGTGCACAATAAGAAACTCAACGAATATGTATACGCATAGATTATAGTAAAACGATATGGTAAGTAATAAAATACTCCTTGTTATTGATTGTTTTGCAACTAACTAATTAAGAATGATAAGGGTAGAACAATACAGAAGAAATGCAATTAGGGAATTCTTCCAAATGCTGAAATGACGAATAATTTAGAACAAAAAATTTCTCCAAAGAGACCAATAATATGTGACATAGGGAGTATATCAGTATTTGAGGTATATGAATTACCAAGGGCATTTAAGATATTTGATATATGAGTATTTTAGGTTTTCAAACATACGATGGTGAAATTGGAGAATTTAAGAGTCGAAATAGCACAATTTACTTTGTCAAAGAAATTAGAATGTGAGTCCCGTAAGAAATGACCTAGCAGTTGAAGCAAAATAACTTATATCGAATGACCCAATTTCGAATCTTACGTTTCTCGTATGATTTGCAAACTATTACACGAGAGTATATGTTAAGTCAATGCATATCATTAGTGGTTGATTTCTTGAATAAGAAAAAGTTAGAAGTGAACTCAAAAGTCAATTCTAACCTAACACTACATATCATGGTCATAGATTTATAGTTATTAATTAAAC